>NW_015557283.1:6200-39925 GCF_001515605.1 Sinocyclocheilus anshuiensis | reverse complement strand
TGGAAAGCTTATTTATTCAGCTTTCAGATGATGTATAAATCTCAATTTAAAAAAATTGACACTTAAGACTGGTTTTGTCACAGGGTCACATTTTTGGTTATTTAAACTTATTTACCCAGTTATGTTATTTTTATTTTCAACAAGTTTTATTTTTTATTTTTTTTTCTCTGTCTAAAACTAAATTAAAATGAGAAATGTAGCTTTGGCAACTAGCTGAAATAAAATAAGTTTATATATATTTTGAATTAGATTTAAACTTATGAATTTCTGTTTTCAATTTAATTTTAAGGTTTTAATTTAGTTTTGTTGTTTTTTTTTTAAACACGTCAATATAGGTTTTATAAAAAAAATTGTATTCAAGCTTTAGTTATTATTAGTATTTTAATTAGGTTTTAGCTTTTGTATTTTAAATAATTTTAATAGTTTTTAATCATTTTGTTTTGTGTTTTTGTAATTGTTATTAGTTTGTTTTCTTTTTAATTTGTCTATATTAAAATGTAATAAAAATTTGATTTTAGATAATTGTAGTAATTTTTACTTAAGTTTACTTTTTTATATGTATTGTTTTTTTTTATATATATATATGTATTTTTTTGTTGTTGTTGTTAACAAAAATGATGACTAAACCAGCTCAAGCTGGTTTCTAAATAATAATTACACTGCTTTTCTTCCCTAAAACCAAAGCCTGTGAAAAAAACACCAGAGCCCTCGTCTCCGATCAAAACGGTGGATGACGATGAAGACGATGACGATGAGGAGACGCCTCCACCTGTTGTTGCACCACGACCAGAACACACCAAGAGCGTAAGAAGCCGTTAAAGTAATAGTTCACCTAAAAATAAGTATAGTGTATATAAAAAACTACTATTTGGTTATTTACAGTGTTATTTTGGTATTGAGATACCATTATTTTCATTTTATTTAAGAGATTTTTCAAATTTTTTTATTTTTTTTTTTACATTTTTAAGTATTTTTTTATGTCTATGTAGTTGAACACTAGCATTATTATTTGAATTTTGAGATATTGCATCAAAAAAATTTGAGCTGGTAGTATTGAGATTTTTTTTGAGGGGGGTTTGTAGTTTTGGGGTATCGCATATTAAAAAAATCGCAAGGTGAAAATGCTAATAAAAATCCGTGTAAAAAAAAAAAACGTTTGAACCGGTAGTATCGAGATACTATAGGTTTCATTACAATTTTTTTTTAGTAAAGTTTTTTAGTAATTTTCTTGATTTTTTGTTGTTGTTGTAATTTTTAGTAGTTTTTGTTCTTTTAAAATGTGTTTTTATTAATTTATTTTATTAATTTTTTTACAATTTCCATTTTTGTTACTTCAGTACAACTAAATGAAAATGAGAAATGTTGCCTTGGCAAGTAGCTAAAAAAAAAAAGTGTATTTTATTTCAAGTAACAAAAATGCATTTTAATAGTTTTGGTTTCAGTTAACTATAATAACCCTGGTTATTTCAGGTATATACTCGACCATCGGTCATCGACCCCATCCCTGCTCCAGTGACGTCTCCAGACAGCGAGGTCGTATCAAAGGCCACCGATCGACAGAGACCCAAAAAGGGCAAGATGACCGATGAGGAGATCATGGACAAGCTCCGTACGTCACCGCATAAGAAGTTCTTTGCGCAATTTCACTGCTTTGTGAGATTCAAACCACGTCTTCTATTTCATATCCAACAGGAACCATAGTCAGTATTGGAGATCCAAAAAAGAAATATACACGATACGAGAAGATCGGACAAGGGTAGGTCCCACAATTTTGCGCACCATATTATTCTTCCATTCATGGATGGAGATCAATAATTGCGTCTTTCCACAGAGCTTCGGGAACCGTGTTCACCGCCATCGACGTCGCTACTGGACAGGAGGTAATGCAAGTGAGCGAAACAGATTCGTTGTTGTTTGTTCTTCCACGGTTTCGTCATCTCAACACGTTTCTGTCTCTCAGGTGGCCATCAAACAGATCAACCTGCAGAAGCAGCCCAAGAAAGAGCTAATCATCAACGAAATTCTCGTCATGAAGGAGCTAAAGAATCCCAACATTGTCAACTTCTTAGACAGGTAAATGCTCTTTAAGAAAGAACATTGCTTGTCAATTTTGTGAGCTTGACCTTCACTTCCAGGTCAGGAAGTTCCAAGTTGACCTTAATAACTGGATACTAAGCATTTTTAGGCGAATTTTGGTATATTGCATAAAATAAAAATGCTGGATGGAAACGCCAAGATGGGCTTAAAATCTGTGTAAAACTTTTGAATTGTATATTTTCTATCCAATAAGAAGACATGCACAGAAACTATGATGTAAACGCATTTACCGAATACATTCGCGAACTAAAACTTGCGTTGCGTGCCTCAACAGATCGTGTGTTTGGATAATTGGACAGACTAGCGCACAAATCTCATCGCACACCATCTAGAACAGGGGTCTCAAACTGCCGGCCCGCGGGCCATTTACGGCCCGCCCTCCCCCTCCACCCGGCCCGCAACTGATGTCAAAAATTGACAAAAATATTTTAGCAATGGAATTTGAAGTAAATTAGAAATAATGTTAAGTAAATTTTCAGAAATGTTCCGCTTTCTTGTTGTGCTTGAATGTTAAAATGGCCCTCCAATGAGGTGTCAATCACAGCAATGGCCCCCAGCCAATTTGAGTTTGAGACCCCTGATCTAGAAGGTTGGTTTAGTCATTCTGAAATGTCCAAATGCAAGTTAACACAACAGCGTTTGTTATTGTGTTTCATCCGTAATGTAATTTTCGAAATGTTCATTTCGTAAGTAGTTGATTATGGTCAAAAAAAGAGCCAAAAAAAAAACTTTCAACTTTACTTAACTTTTATTATTGACACTTTGTACCAGTTTCCCAAGAAGTGACACATTTGTTCTCTTAAACACATGGAATGGAAACATTGCTTTATTTGCAAATGTTTTATACGATATTCCAATTTTTAGCACAAGTTAACTTTGGTTGGAAACATAGCTAATGATGACATGAAGTTTTAAGAGTGTTAATTGTGCAAAGTTTTATGCGATATTCCAATTTTCGTTAAATTCGTAACTTTTTGGTTAGAAACATAGCTAATGATACCATGAAGGTTTACGAGTGTTAATTGTGCGAATGTTTTATGCGATATTCCAATTTTCGTTAAATTCGTAACTTTTTGGTTAGAAACATAGCTAATGATACCATGAAGGTTTACGAGTGTTAATTGTGCGAATGTTTTATGCGATATTCCAATTTTCGTTAAATTCGTAACTTTTTGGTTAGAAACACAGCTAATGATACCATGAAGGTTTACGAGTGTTAATTGCGCGAATGTTTTATATCACAATTTTTCGCCTAACTTAAATTTGGAACTGTAAATGTTTAAGAGTGTTAATTGTGCAGATGCTTTATGCGATATTCCAATTTTCGCACAAGCTAAATTTGTAACTTTTGGTTGGAAAAACTAGCTAATGAAATTTGAGTGTTAATTGTGCAAATGTTTTACGCAATTTTCCAATTTTTCACATAACTTTAATTCTGAACTGGTTGGAAACATAGCTAATGATGCCATGAATGTTTAAGAGTGTTAATTGTGCAAATGATTCATGCGATATTCCAGTTTTCGCACAAGATAAATTTGTAGTTTTGGATGGAAACATAGCTAATCATGCCATTAAGGTTTACGAGTGTTAATTGTGCAAATGATTCATGCGATAGTCCAGTTTTTCGCACAAGTTTAATTCGTAACTTTGAATGGAAACAGCTAATGATGCCATGAAGGTTTAAAAGTGTTTATCGTGCATCTGCTACAGTTTTCTGGTAGCTGAGGAGCTGTTCGTCGTGATGGAGTACTTGGCCGGCGGCTCGCTCACAGATGTCGTAACCGAGACATGCATGGACGAGGCCCAGATTGCCGCCGTGTGCCGAGAGGTTTGTTGAAGTCAAAACGTTATCCCGTCGAACTCACGGACTTGTTGAATTACCTACTTTGGTTTTGGGTAGAAACTCTGACGATAAATGCACAATTGAAATCTGTTCTCCATCAGGCCTAGTATGTGTTAACAGGAAGTAACCCTGTCGCTTAACTAATAAACTTCCTCTTGTCTGTTATCTGACAGTGTTTGCAAGCGCTGGAGTTTTTGCACGCTAATCAGGTCATTCATCGAGACATCAAGAGTGACAATGTGCTTCTGGGAATGGACGGTTCTGTCAAGCTCAGTACGTTCTTGCTTCTGCATGCAAATGCTCTGGTTTTTACGAGGGGAAACGGACTGAAGTGTGAAGTTCGGTTAGATCGCAGCACAAAGATGTTGATTGTGATTAGGCGCAAACTCTTTGAAAGGTGCTTTCACACCTGGTACTCTGAGACGCAGAAAGCGTCATGTTTGGTTTGGTTTAGTTGCTCGTTCTGAACAGTTGAGTTCTTGTGAGCCAGAACTTGACGACTATAAAGAAACTGCAAATAAACTGTTCGGATATTATTCAAGTGAATAAAGTGTTTGGTTTTCACCCAACATTTCATTAGTATTTTGATGTACGCTGATAGCTTTTAGTGAACACTGGTTATCACAGCCAACATATTTTTTATTATCTCAACATTTCTTCAGAAGTGTACATGCAGTGAATAAAATTAGCCCACAATAAAAACTGATGATTGACTTTAGACAGGGTAGATGCCATGTTTAATTAGACGCTAAGGAAAACAAGGCTATGAATGGGCCTTATTCATGCAAAACGCCAAAACAAACTGTGTAAATCAATTATGAAACAATTTTTGTATACTCTCTCTCTCATTCAATTTACTTAACTGAACAATTTGGTGTTGTTTCATAAATGGGGGCCCATTACTTCTTGAAGTCTTGGGTTACATTTAGTTTTTCATGTCCTCTGGAATGGTTTTAGAATTATGTATTTTTTTGCCTTTCGCCATCTTCTTGATCAACACCAAAGTACACAACCATATGACCCAGTGGTCTACATTTCTTACATCCTGATTGTTATTGGCGCTAAAAATGGCATCTAACGAGACTAAGGTCTATACATTCCATAAAAGTCGTTAATGAAATAAAACAAACCAGGAAATTTCTCTAAACCATCTTTTTCATCTCCTACTCTGCAGCCGACTTTGGATTCTGTGCCCAGATCACTCCTGAACAGAGTAAGAGGAGCACCATGGTGGGAACGCCATATTGGATGGCTCCGGAAGTCGTGACGCGCAAAGCCTACGGACCCAAAGTCGACATCTGGTCCTTGGGCATCATGGCTATCGAGATGGTGGAGGGAGAACCGCCGTACCTCAATGAGAATCCACTGAGGGTACTTTGGTATCATTAGCCGCTTTTCCACTGTCGGGCCAGTGAGAGCCAGTGCTTTAAATAGGCCGGGTGGGCTAATAGCCTTGGACCTGTAGCACCGAGCCCAAAATCACGATGCGTTTCCACCGTCGGGCCAGAAGCTCCGCTGCGCTTCACTAAAACCCGCCCTTTACACGCCTCTCAGGAACAACGTCACGCAACCCCATCATTTCACCAACAAAGAGAAGATTCATCAGAAAACTAATCAGAAAGTCACTGGAACTAGCGCGATCACAAAACGAACATGATAAAAGCGTCAGTTTGTTTGCATGCTTTGTTAAAGATTTAAATCCAAAAGCATCGCTGTTTTACAATAATAAGTGATACATTGATCATATTGAATTAATTTATCAGAATTGAAAATTAGTCAGAAATAAAGCGGTATGAACTGTTATTTCACAAAAGAAAGAGGACACATAGCCTACTTATTCAGTCGAGTCTGTTTCTGTTTATTTGTAATCACAGTATACATCACATTTAGAAAGATTGATAATTTCTATATTTTTCCATTAAAAAAAATACGACCTGAGTAGCAGAGGGAGCTCCCGAACAAAAACCATTATTATTATATTTTTACGCGGAGCTAAGTCTCGAGACAAGACTTATGACAGATAAAATATGTTACTAAATAAATACACCATTGTGATAGAGAACGAGAAGCTGACGTCTGATTTCTTCAAGCGGTCGTGTTTACCATGTTTACTATGGTAACATTAATGGCTAGCGTGCATAGTCTTTTGCATCGCTTATAAATACCTATTTCGGCCTTGTATGGTGATCATAATCCACACTGGAACTCAAACAGAAGTTTCAAACACTCGCTGCTGTCTGAAAGTGAGTTTTGAGCTCAACTTATTTTAAAAGTCTTTGATGCTGGTGTTATCTGTTAACTTTATGAAATGATCCGCGGCACTGACGCTCTCCAGACGTGAGAAACTCCGCCTTTGTTTGTAGCCACTCCTCTAGCCCCAGTTGGCCCGCTTTGACCCAAGGTTTCCAAAAAACCCGGGCCGTTGGCCCCGAGGAAGCACCGACAAGGCACGATCAAGCCCCGGAAGTGACAGTGGAAACGCGACTGGCCCTGGCACGCACTAGCACGCCCGCTTTTGGCCCGACAGTGGAAACGCGGTTCTATTAGTTCTCCAAAAAGTTAGCGATGTGGTGACTTCCAGGAACTAAACTCCCGAACTCTTTCTCCCTCAGGCGCTCTACCTGATTGCCACCAACGGGACTCCAGAGTTGCAGAGCCCTGAAAAGTTGTCGCCCATCTTCCGAGACTTCCTGAGTCGCTGTCTGGAGATGGAAATGGAGAAGAGGGGTGGAAGCAAGGAGCTTTTGCAGGTAAACCAGCTGGCGACTAGTTCTAGCGATTAAGGAATAATAGCGTGACTTGTGTGAACTTGTTCACTGATCAATCCTGCTGTCGCCTTCAGCATCCCTTCCTGAAGTTGGCCAAGCCTCTCTCGAGTCTCACTCCTCTGATTTTGGCCGCCAAGGACGCCATGAAGAACAACCGCTAGCTTTGCCCGCGAGCGCAGCGGACTGCTGAACACTCTCGAAATCTGTGCCAGGTGTTTTTTTTACCAGTGTGTCAACAACATATCAGTGTTGTACCAAAACAAAACTCCAAGCATTTCATTTGGGTCCTGTTTTTAAACCTGTATTGACCGCCGTGGTGTTGGGGGGGGCATTAGATGTTCTCCTCGTCCTCCTGCTCTCGTTAGATTCTTGTGGGACTTTGTCTGTTTTATGTATGAACTCTTCCATTTTTTGGCTTCTATAGACCTTGTCTGCTCCATAATTGGGGATCAGAATCAATTATGGTGATTTCAAATCCAGCTGGAGACCTTTTGTTAGTCTTTCTGTAGCCAGAACCATGAATGAAAACTGTGTAGCCTACTCCTGTTCTTGACCAAAAGGGAAGAGCACCTTACCAATACACGCCAACTGTGAGCAGTGAATGATTTTTGTAGTCACTTGTGCCTTTGTGATTCCAGCGAACATCTTTATACTCTGTCTGAAGGGGCAGGTTTTTGCCATTAAACTTCCCCTAACCTGAGACGAAACTTTCATGTGATGAAATGTGTATATGACGTACTTCGAAGAAGCGTAGCATTTCAGTTGATGTAGTTAACCAAAAGCAGGATGCGTAGATTAGGTAGATGTATGTTTGTGTACATGAACACTTTTCTTGTTGTTTTAGTAACTAACAGTTTATTACAAAGTGAATGCATTTGTCGAGATGTCTCGATGTAAGAACTGATAACTATTTTTATGCTTTTCAGTCACTTGTTTTGCAAGAAAAGGCCGGATTCCTGCAAATTCTGTGAATAATATGGTCGTTGCAACATTGTCTCTTGTTCTTCATTAAAAGAGGACTTGAGATTAGAATAAACTCTCTCTAGGGGGACTTAAACCTTGTCATGAGTTAATGGGGTCTTTCCTGTTGTGCCGTGATATTTGATCTCTTTAACGTGCATTATAACACATACTTGTTCATGTTTGAGTTTTATCATCAATACTGATTGCACTTCCTGGTGGTTGATATTATTAAGGTCCTTTTGTTAATTGCAAACTCACTAAATTGTGATTAGAAAATATGATTTCCATGTTTACAAATAGTTAAATATTTGTAGTCAAATTTATTAAAATATTACAGGGACATGAAAAAGTACTGCATAGTTGAAATGTCCAAATAATCAATTTTAATGTTAACAATCCATTCCATTATTGAATAGGGATTTAACTGGGTCTGAAATTGTCACGTGTTTAGACGTGAGGAGTTTTATTATTTTTTATATCTATTTTACACTTGCCAAAAAAAAAAGAAAAATAAGACCAGCATTATTAAATACAACACTGTATGTTTTTTGTAATTTATTTCATTTTATGAGCGGTTATTTTTCTTTCCCGCCACTAAAATCCAAACCTTAACGACAACGTGACGCAGCGAGGACCGCGAGAATCACCACAGGATGGCGAAGATGATAATTATCTTTTATTTCTGTATAAAGTTGTCCATTCTTGTTTCGAATACACTCCTGAACGAAATTCTAACGTGATTAAAGTTATTTGGCGTCGAAATCAGCGTTTGGGTGGACATGAAGGATATCTGAAGATTATGAGCGGCTCCGTCTTGGTGGTGAGTATCTTAAATTTTGTACGTTTGTTCGAAAACTGAACTAAAATAGGTTTTCTTATTAGTTAAAAGGGGTTCTGTTAAACAAAGGTTTTCTTCCATAAGCTTTTCAGCTTAATTTTATAAAAACATCATTAATTCAATGTTGTCTCGAGCGATGGTGCGTAGGCTAAGTGACCTGACATGTTTTTTTATTAACATAAGTGTAACGATTTAGTACTTTATCTTCTTGTAATAAAGACACGCATTCTCTAATGCTCACTTAATGTAAATTATAATGATATTTGGATTTCTTGTGACTTCTCGCCAAATCAGATTTCACATCGACTTGTTTAGCACTAATTAAGATTCTATTTATTGAAGTTGAACTCATGATTAAGGTAAGTTCTTAAATTAAGCCCTCTTTTCATAATTAAACGCGATTTTTCTTTGCATTTGCTTATGTGAACTGGTGAGTTTATTTTTTTTTAACTTGTGTCAGTATAATTTCAAGACTATTAGGTTTGAAACGCACTTTAATGACAAGACCAAACACCTTTCAACATAAGAAAAAAAAGATTTTATTTTCCTTTTATTTTTTTTAATTACAGCAGGTTTTCTGGGGTTATTGACAGTATTTACGTTCAACAGATACTTGATCCGTCAACTCAAATCCTTGGTCTGTTTGTGAAAACCATTCATATTAAGTAAAAAAAAAAAACAGGACTTTAAAAGTTTTAATTATGTGAAATCAAAGTGAAAACTACCTTTATCTGACCAAATTAGTAGTATAATAAGCATTAGAAGTACGGCATAAAAATGTTTGATATTAAGCGCCACCTAGTGGTTGATTCATACCAAAGCCCTCAGTCCAAAAACGTCTCTCTCCAATAACTTCACTTTTTCACTTGTAATAATTGTTTGTAGGTCTGGCACTCCAGTGTTTAAAGTCAGTAGACTTTTTAGATCGTAGGCTACCAGTTGTGTTTTATAAGTTTGTTGTCCACTCATTTGTTCATGTATTTTTTTTATTCTTCACAAAGGGGCAGCGGACTGTTGGGACGTTGAGAGGTCTGTTGAAGGTGAGTATTTTTAGGGCTAGTCCACTTTATAAACCAGGGGTGCCCAAACTCGGTCCTGGAGAGTTTAGCTCCAACTTGCCTCAACACACCTGCTTTTCTAGTATGTTTCTAGTAAGTTTCTAGTATGCCTAGTAAGAGCTTGATTAGCTGGTTCAGGTGTGTCTAATTGGGGTTGGATCTAAACTCTGCAGGACATCGGCCCTCCAGGACCGAGTTTGGGCACCCCTGTTATAAACTGTTGATTATTGTAAGTTTAATGTGTTTAATGCAGTACTGACGGCTGGTACAACACAAAATGTGCCAGGCTCAGAACACTGCTATGTGAGCATTGGTGGTTCAGTGGTAGAATTCTCGCCTGCCACGCGGGAGGCCCGGGTTCGATTCCCGGCCAATGCAGCAGCTTCTTTTGAAAATCTTTTGCGTACTTAAACACCAATGCTTTTATTATTGACTTACAAACAGGGTCCAAAATGTACTTTTTTTAGGTAAAATCTTCTGCTTGTTTGTTTATTCATTCACATAACACATCACTGTAAGAGACTCTTTATTAACTCTTTCCCCGCCAGCATTTTTGAAAAAAAGTTGGCAGCGATTTTGATTTTCACTAAAATTTGATGGCCTCCAGTATATTTTGCTGTATTGATCAGAGCCTCTACTTTTAAACAATAAAATCTGTTTTATTCTAGCTTAAAGCATTCTTTTTTTATCAACACTTGAATATAGGTAGGTTTAATAAAAAATACATAATTTTGAGCAAAAAGGTGAGAAAATCTCATTTTTAACAAAAACTACATCTGGATAATTTTCAGTACAATTATCAAAGCATAAATCCAGTAAATCGCTTCCATTAATACCTCCAAAGCTTGCAGAGACATATACCACTTCCTGGATCAACATGTTACTCCGTAACATTATGCAGTTTTTATTTATATGCTGTCTATTGCTGATGATCGCATTATTTTTCATATGCATCTGTTTGCATAAGAGATCGCTAGTTTCTCCGTCCTGTTCACGTGTGTTTTTGTTCGGGAGGTTTTGTACTCATTCAGAAGATGCATAATAACGCCCTCGAGTGTATAACAGTGAAAATACGGAAAGCAGTAAAAACTCGTCTTTGGCGGGGAAGCGTTTTCTTGTAAAAGACGAGATAACTCGTCAGTGGCGGAGAAAGAGTTAAGAGCCCATTACATTTACAGTTCTTTCATAAATTTAATGTCCAACAACAGCACATTTTATTAACCCCTTAACTGTCACCTTCCCGTATACAGGACGCCAAAAAATGATTTTTTTTACACGGCACCCCTGCTCTCGACAGACGGCACCCCGGTTGGGAAACACTGGACTAGAGTGTAGCAGCAAATGGGGTTGATAAGATTCTTATTATCACTCCTCGTTAGTATAGTGGTAAGTATCCCCGCCTGTCACGCGGGAGACCGGGGTTCGATTCCCCGACGGGGAGAAAACTGTTTTTTTCCTCGATATGCGTTCACTGGAAAACTAATTTATAGACTCCCATTTTAAGATCTAACGATCACTTGGGAATTACTTATTTGTTTTATTTTAAAATAAGAGAAAACATCTTATTAGTACATCGTTTTACTTACGAAAAGACGCTACTCTTCTAAACTAGACTTGTTTTCGTAGGATTTTGCACGTTTTGCATCTCTTTGATTTCCCACTGACTTTGAAGTGAAATATGTACTAATTTTTCCAAAACAGCTTGTGAATCAGTAGTTAAAGCAGCACTGCTGTGTTGTTTTTAAAGACTGATTTTTGAGGTTGTGTCCCAGGGCCGGTTAGCTCAGTTGGTTAGAGCGTGGTGCTAATAACGCCAAGGTCGCGGGTTCGATCCCCGTACGGGCCAATGTTTTGCTTCTGCAACTGTTTGATTTATATTTTAGCGTTTACTTGTTTTATGTGTAATAATAATAAGAAAAAATTCAGCAGGTCGTGTGATTTTGCTGATTAAAAGCGTAGTTCAAATTCAGTAACACTTTACAAGTTCTTGGTTGTTAACAATAAATAATGTATTCGCTAACATAAATAATAAACAATATTTTTTACAGAATTCAAAAATATTTCTCAATGTTGGTTGAAATATAAAAATATAGTTTACAATAAGGTCTCATTTGTTACTGCATTAGTTAATGCGGTCTTTGTTAATCTAAAAAAACAAACAAAAGTTTCATGTTTGTTCACAGTGCATTAGCTAATGCAACTTGTGATTTTAAAAATGTATTAGTAAATCTTGAAATTAACAAGATTAATAAATCATGCATAAGTCCTGTTAATTGTTAGTCAACATTAGTGTACAGCTGTCGTTAGATAATGTTTACAAATCAGGGGCCTCATTTATAAAATATGTGTACGCTCTGAAAATCCTGAATTTCTCCCTTTGATATAATAGAACAGTAAGCAGTTATTCCTTTTTGTGCCCAGCTTTGAAACCTTTTGTCCATTTGAGCGGGGTAGAACTGAGAATCATAACCAGTCCAACTTAATATTCTCATCTGATACTCTAGTTTGAAGGAAACCTAATTGTTTAATTACTACTATTATTATTATTTCTGTTGTTTCTAGAAGTAGTAATTTTGATAATAGTCAATAGAAAAAATGTAACCACACACACATTGTTTGTCCACAGAATAATTACACATTATTAAATAAAAAGCGTCCCCGCACGAACCTCCACCTCTGCCAGCAGGACCTCAATTTCAGACTCTGTAAAGTTTTTTTTTTCTTTGTGCTCGTCATTCTCAAGCATAGAGGACGCATAGAGGACTCTTTTATATGGTAATGATATTAATTAGGGGGCGTTAACAAGGCTGAGATCTGACACCAGTCAGCTGCGCACAATTTCAAGATCATTTGCGATTTATAAACGTCACCTCTGGAAGAGAGGCGTACGCACGTGTTTTTGTCCGCACGTTCGTTTTCTCTGAATCGCAGTTACACACTTTTGAGAAATGATCTTAGAACAAATTTAGGACGGTTTATACACAACATTTTATAAATGAGGCCCGTGATCATATTGTAAAGTGTTACTGAATTTTCGGTCATTATTTATTCTCCCCCAAACTGATATAATTTTATAACTAAAAAGGAGAAGATCATTTGAAAAACAGGTATTTTTGGGTGAACTAACTCTTTATTATTGCCATTGGGTAGTGAATTTCAGTTACTAATATTAATGTTATTAATATTCTTAATTTTATTTTTATTTTAAATGGAATATATTAAAAATGTTAAATATTATAATTATTATAATATAAATATTATAACTAATTTGATGATTTGAATGATTTTAGCTTTTATATATTTTTTCATTTTATTTTAATAATTTTATTTTCTTGTCATTTTTATTAGTTTTACTATTATCGTTTTTATTACTGTTTTGAATTATTTTATTTTTATATTTTCCAATTACATTTTAATTTTAGTTAGTTTCAATAAGGTTCTTTTTCTATCATTTTTATTCATTTTTTTATGTCTGCTTACTAGCATAGATTTGAATTAGATTTTAGCTTTTATGTATTTTTCTTTTTTCATTTTAATTTCAGATTTAATTTATTTTAATTTCTTTTTAAATAATTTTTAGGATTAAGATTTTGTTTATGCCTACATACTATTATAGTTTTTATTAATGTTTTTTTTTTATGTTCCATTTTCATTCTAATTTCATAGTTTTAATGTTTTTTGTTAATTATATTAGTTTTAAATGTGTCGTTTTTATGAATTAAGTTTGAGTTATTTTAGTGCTTAAACTGAACAAAAATGAGAAATGTTGCTAACTAAAATAAAATAAGTATAAAATAATTATATTTCAGGTAACAAAATATTTTGAATGGTTGCAGTTAATGGTAAAAGCACCCACCAGATGGCAGCATTTCCAATAGACCTGATATTAAACAATGCTAACTGCTTGCTACTAACAGAAAAAAGTGTGAATAACTCTAAAGTAACTTTCAACAAATTCAAACAATAAACAACATCACTGAATGTCATTGCTCTAGCAAAACTAAAACATTTGCCCCGTGTGAGGCTCGAACTCACGACCTTCAGATTATGAGACTGACGCGCTGCCTACTGCGCCAACGAGGCCTGAATGTGGAGTGTTCAAAACCTCCTCATGTTACCGCAGGAACGCCTCAGGTAAGTCACAACAAGCTGCTTTTGCACTTCAGTTCTGTACTTGATTTTGCTTTTTTAGTTCTCTACTTTTTATATGTTTGTGTGCACATCTACTAAAATCCCAAAAGAGAGTCTGTACAAAGATGATTGAGGAACAATAAACCAGTTTAAACAATGAGATCCAGCCTCGTCCACTAGAGGGAGTCAGAGTGAACAGCCACTTCAAAGATTGCAGATTTAAAATGCATACATTACATTAAAAACTGTACATTTCAAATGCATATATGTGACCCTGGAGCACAAAAGCAGTCTTAAGTCGCTGGGGTATATTTGTAGCAATAGCCAACAATATATTGCATGGGTCAAAATTATAGATTTTTCTTTTATGTCAAAAATCATTAGGATATTAAGTAAAGATCGTGTTCCATGAAGATATTTTGTAAATTGCCTACCGTAAATATATCAAAACTTAATTTTTGATTAGTAATATGCATTGCTAAGCACTTCTTTTGGACAACTTTAAAGATGATTTTCTCAATATTTAGATTTTTTTGATAATAAATAACATACTCGAATAAATAACAACTGTAGAATTAAAATGCACATATTAATAAATAAAATATATTATAAGGCATATATTAAATAAAAATTGTAGATTTGAAATGACTATATTAAAACTACATTTTAAATGCATAAATAATGGTTACATATTTAAAATGCATATATTAAAAATTGTAGATTTAATTTGCGCATAATAAAAAGTGTTTATTTAAAATATGTATTTAATGACGACTGTAAATTTAAAGTGCATATGTTAAAAATTGTAGATTTCAAATGCGTATAATAAATAAAATGTGATGATTTAAGATACATATGTTAAATAAGGATTGTGCATTTAAAATGCATATATTAAATAATGATTGTAGAATTAAAATGCACATGTTCAAAATTTTACATTTAAAATACATGTTAAATTGAAAATTGTGCATCTCAAATTCAAATATTAAATAACTATTTAAAATGCATACATTATAAAATGCACATATTAATAAATAAAATATATTATAAGGCATATATTAAATAAAAATTGTAGATTTGAAATGACTATATTAAAACTACATTTTAAATGCATAAATAATGGTTACATATTTAAAATGCATATATTAAAAATTGTAGATTTAATTTGCGCATAATAAAAAGTGTTTATTTAAAATATGTATTTAATGACGACTGTAAATTTAAAGTGCATATGTTAAAAATTGTAGATTTCAAATGCGTATAATAAATAAAATGTGATGATTTAAGATACATATGTTAAATAAGGATTGTGCATTTAAAATGCATATATTAAATAATGATTGTAGAATTAAAATGCACATGTTCAAAATTTTACATTTAAAGTACATGTTAAATTGAAAATTGTGCATCTCAAATTCAAATATTAAATAACTATATTTAAAATGCATACATTAAATTACAAATTGTACATTTTAAATGCACATTAAATAGTATTGTAGATTTCAAATGCATATATTAAAAAAATGTAAATTTAAAATGCATATATTAAATTAAATTTGTAGATTTAAAATGCATATGCATATATTAAATTAAAAACATTTCAAATGCATATATTATGTATTAAATAAGGATATAAGGATTGTGCATTTAAAATACATATATGTGACCCTGGACCACAAAACCAGTCTTAAGTGTCAATTTTTAAAAATTGAGATTTATGCATCATCTGAAAGCTGAATAAATAAGCTTTCCATTGATGTATTATTTAGGATCGGACAATATTTGGTCGAGATACATCTATTTGAAAATCTGGAATCTGAGGGTGCAAAAATCGCCTTTAAAAATGTCCAAATTTAGGATCGGACAATATTTGGTCGAGATACATCTATTTGAAAAGCTGGAATCTGAGGGTGCAAAAATCGCCTTTAAAAATGTCCAGATGAAGTCCTTAGCAAAGGACTTTGAGTTGAGTTTTGATATATTTACGGTAGGAAATTTACAAAATATCTTCATGGAACATGATCTTTACTTAATATCCTAATGATTTTTGGCATAAAAGAAAAATCTATAATTTTGACCCATACAATGTATTGTTGGCTATTGCTACAAATATACCCCAGCGACTTAAGGCTGCTTTTGTGCTCCAGGGCCACATATTGAACATATTTGTACAAAGATGATTGAGCAACAATAGCCCAGTTTAAACAATGACATCCAGCCTCATCCACTGGAGGGAGTCAAAGCAAACAGCCTTTTTTCAAAGTGGCCTTGAATAGGTCAGTGTGTTTTTCTGGCCTAAAGTGTGCCTAAAATCCCCTTTGATAAGAGCACGGCATGTCCGTGTGCCACGTCATCACATGCTGTGAGCAAATACAGCACTGGTGAGCTCAGATCTTTCTTTCTGTCCAGCACAGCCATCTGAACACCAGCATGTCAGGCCTTAATGCTTCACTAGGCTACTTTTTAGCCATAGTCGGCGTGAGTGCGGTCGGACGGGTGCTGGTCACGCGCTGGCGGCCGAGATGGACGTTCCTGACCGAGTTCATCGCTGCTTTTGCTCTCTCCGCCTGTAGACTGGAGGTGGACACCATCGCGGAGGTTGGCCAGTGGGCCGGGGCGCTTGGGCCCGACGTCGCCATCACTATGCTTTTCATATCCATCACCGTCCACGGCATCATCATGCAGGGCGTGAGTGGAAACCCGTCGGTGACGCTCATGGGACTCCTGCAGAAGGACACCGGCGCCGTGTCGGCTGTCCTCAGCGTGGCGGCGCAGTTACTCGGCGCTTACATTGCGCTCCTGGTCGCTGGTAAGTACTGGCAGATGGAGCTGACCGACATGCACATGATCAAGAACCTGATGATGTCTGAGTGCAGCACGTCGCTGCAGGTCCCGCCGCTGCAGGGAGTCTTCGCCGAAGCCCTCGGAGCCCTGACCTTTCACCTGGTTTACCTCGTCCTGAAGAACAGGTCACAGCTGCTGAGGATTCCCATATTCGCCGTGCTGCTGACGCTCATTGCCTATGCAGGTGATTACTTTTAAAATGCTTATGTTAAATAATGATTGTGGATTTAATTTGTGACCCTGGAGCACAAAACCAGTCATAAGGGTGAAAAATTTGAAATTTAGATTTATGCATCATCTGAAAGCTGAATAAATAAGCTTTCCATTGATGTATGGTTTGTTAGGATAGAACTGAGGGTGCAAAAAAAATCTAAATATTGAGAAAATTGCCTTTAAAGTTGTCCAAATGAAGTTCTTAGCAATGCATATTACTAATCAAAAATTAAGTTTTAACATATTTACAGTAGGAAATTTACAAAATATTTTCATGGAACATGATCTTTACTTAATATCCTAATGATTTTTGGCATAAAAGAAAAATCTATAATTTTGACCCATACAATGTATTGTTGGCTATTGCTACAAATATACCCCAGCGACTTAAGACTGCTTTTGTGCTGCAGGGTCACATTTGCATGTATTAAATTAAACACTAGATTTCAAACACATATATTAAATAACGATTATACATTTAAAATGCATATTTTAAAATATTGTAGATGCATTGTAGAATGCATATATTAAATAAGGATTTTACATTTAAAATGCATATTTTAAATAATGAGTCTAGTTCTAGTAAAAATACATATATTAAACAGATTTAAAATGTATGCATAAAAAATTGTAGATTCAAAATGCATGTATTAAATAAATAAAGTGCATATATTATATTAAAAAATATAGGTTAAAATGTATATAAGGATTGTGCATTTAAAAAATATGTTAATTTAAAAATTGTAGATTTCAAATGCATATATTAAATTAGGATTGTTTATTTAAAATACATTAGAAAACAAAAAACACAATAAAAATGGTAAAATACATTAAAATACATTAGCTATTTAAAATGCATATAATAAATAAAAAGTAGATTAAAAATGCATACACTAAGGATTTTGCATTTAAAATGCATATATTAAATATACAAATATACAATATAAATTGTAGATTTTAAATGACATATTAAATTAAAAATTGTAGATAAGAATTGCACGTTGAAATGCATATATAAAATTAAACATTGTAGATTTCAAGTGCATATATTAAGTAAGGATTTTGCATTAAAAATGTATAAATTAAATTAAATTGTATATTTCAAATGCATATTTTAAATAATAAAATTATTACATTAAAAAAATTTAGATTTCAAATGCTCATTTTAAATAAAGATTGTAGATTTAAAATTCATATAATAAATAAGAATTGCACATTTAAATTCATATATTAAATTAAAAATTGTAGATTTCAAATATTAAAAATCATAGATTTCAAATGCATATATTAAATTAGGTTTGTATGTTTAAAATACATTAGAAAACAAAAAACAATAAAATAGTAAAATATATTAATAAACATTGGCTATTTAAAATGCATATAATAAATAAAAAGTAGATTTAAAATGCATACATTAAGGATTTTGCATTTAAAATGCATATATTAAATATACAAATATACAATATAAATTGTAGATTTTAAATACATATTAAATTACAAATTGTAGATAAACAGTATTATGCATATATTAAAGTACAGAAAATTTTAAATGCATATTAAATAAAGATTGTACATTTCAAATGCATATATCAAATTAAAATCTGTAGGTTTAAAATGTATATATTAAAGCTGTTCGATTAAATAAAGTTTGATTAGAAAATCAATTGCACTTTTATGCAAGTACTAGAGTAGTGTCTAGAGCTGTTTTTCACTCAGGAGAAGCTCTTGACTGTTCAGTGGTGAAGTATTTTAGCTCCTTCATCCTCACAAATGTCTCTCACACCAGGAAATAACTACACGTCTGGATATGTGAATCCATCTCTGGCTTATGCCATGACATTCACCTGTCCGGGACACACTTTACTAGCGTATTCTCTCGTCTACTGGCTCGGGCCTCTGATGGGTGAGTCCTTGTAGATGTCAGAAATGTTCTTTAATGCCAAGAAAATATTAAAATAGTACTTGTACAGTTCAAACCAGGCTGCTGGTGTTCCCGAGATGTTGTGTTGTTGTAAATTGTGTATTCTTTTAGGCATGACTCTTGCGCTCTTCCTGTATTTGGGAAACATTCCACTGCTGTTCAGCAGGAATCTCCTTTACTCCAAGAAAACACGTTTCCGGGTTCCCAAAGGGAAAACTTCTGAAGACAAGACCAGCTGAAGAGACCATAAAAACACAGTCACTTCATAAACCATATTTCATAATCGCAAAACACATTACGGTTGAACTGGTGCAACATTTCTGTTCGGTTCGGTTCACACAAGACGAGCAAACCCCTCGTCTTATGTGAAATTACTACTAACATCTAGGAGACAAAGAACATTTTATTTAATATATAGCAAAAACATAAAGAAAAATATTAAATAAGGGGGAAAAGGAAAAATCGTGCAAAAGTACAAGTAAATTGTGATGGGTTGTCTATAAATGCCACTTAATATTCAAAGTATGCCACAATGTAATAAAAATTATTTGTACATATTTTTAGTCTTTCATAATTGCTGTTCTTCTTTATTCCGGCCTAGTTTAGAAAATACAGAATAAACATTTTTAACATGATATTTGTAGAAAAAAGGTAATATGATGCATGCACTCTTAATGTGCTTGTCTACATTTATTCGAACAACAGTAGCCTATATGTGTGTGTGTGTGTGTGTTTCATCTATTGCTAGGTTTATCTTTGGTCTTTGTAAAAACAAAAAACATCAGATTACTTGAAATCTACTGCAGACTTGTTAGCTCTACAGTCAGTAACTTATTCTCACCAGCAGAGGTCACTGTCTTTATACATTCAGACCGACTCTGATGTAATCAAGTAAAATTTAGAAAGGATTTTTTTCACTTAGCCAATGTGGTAAGTACTAGAAAAGTATTTTTAATTTTCGTAGGCCTTTTTAGTTTTTACTTTTTAATTCATTAACTTATATCTGTACTAATTGTGTACCGATTTACAGGTTAAAACAGCATATACATTTTTGTGTGTAGTTTCTCGCGGCTTTTTTCATTTCCTCGCGAGCCGTTTTGTTCGATTCACGAACAAATGACTCGTTTGAATCGAATCTTTGATTGAATCGTTTAAAGAGACTCCTGAGCTCAGGCATTACTGATTGGTTTGAATCATTCTAACCAATCTTTCACAAGTTATTGTTACTTTCAGCAGTTTCTCTCTGAAGTAACCTTGCTGTTTGTTTGAGTAGATATGTTGGCGTTGTAGCCGACATAAAGTCATCACAACAGGCATGAGGTTTCTGTAGTATTACACTAACCTGAATAGATACAAATGCATTAAAACGCTGTTCATTTAACGTGCTTAAGTGGAGCCTGAGTTGTTTTTGAGGGCAGTAAAGCGGGGCCTGATCTCAATGCCTCTGTGGTTAATTCTGCTGTTTGAAACACAGTGTGTGGGTGAGGTGTGTTTTTTTTCTCACAACCGCAAAATAACTTTATGAGAACAACAGACTACAAAACTGACTTAATACATAATTACTAGAAAATTAATGAGACGGATCTCTCTCTTTATTGATTTACAAGCAAGCCAGAGCATCTCAACAGAAGAAAAGTAGCAAAAAAACGCCCTGCTGCAAAGCTACATTATAGTAAATATGTCAGCATTTATGTTCTGAGCACGACGCTCACAGATCATGCATTGACGTTCAACATTTAATAACGCTAACATTATCACTCTAAAGATTTAACACACAAGCTTTTTAAAAAAAAAATGTTAAAGTGATGTTAAGTTCAACACCGAAGCTTTGAAGCTTGTATCAGAAAAACCCAACACATTTCACATTGAAGCACTGAATCGGAGCTTGATTCGTTTAGAGAAAAGCACGTGATCTATGACGTCCGAAGCTTCATTCGCCTGAAAACTACGTGACTGCTTCAGTATCTGGTTCAAACGAAGCGAACCTCAGCGCCGTTTCCTTTACATTATATTACATTATAATGTGTTAGCATTGATTTTTTTAATCGTAATTTATATATTGAGCTCAAAAATGCACTTTGGCCATAAAATATCAGTCTAAGGACTGCGGCAGAGTTAAAATAAACAGATCATAGATTTAATTTATGAATTTATGTTTTATTTATTTTACTTATTGTGCCAGTATACCGACACAAATGAATGACTTTGACAATATACATTATTTATATAAAATATAATAAAGCAAAAAATCAGTTGTAGAACCAGATGTGAAACCACTGGATGTAACGGAACATAACACTTTGGAAGGTGTTGTTTATTTTTATGACCACTAGATGGCCACAGCATAGACCGTTTTAAAAAGCGTCGAGTAATGAACCTTTTTCCGATTCAATTGTGATGAAAGCGTCACTGGTTCAGAACGCTTCACTTCGCCATCACTACTGAATAAGGAAGGAAACTAGTGGTGACATCATGACGGCGATGCGAGATTAACGGTAGTTTATGAAAACGTGCCAAATAGACCAATTTGGAGTAGATGTCACAGTTACATCACTTAACCACATTTTGGTGGCAGAAAAACACTGGGAACAAGTGGAGGGAAACGTAAAATCCATGGAATAAGACAAAAAAAATATTGTTGTGCCTTTGGATGTCAGAATCGGAATGCAAATCATTTTTATAGAATACTGTAGTCAAAGACGGCATTAGCTAAATGCAGACGTTTAAACGGACAGACTGGATGAAACCTGCTATGATTACTCTACTTTTAAAGCATAAATTTGATTTAAACAATAGGTCTACATAATATTCACATTTGCAGTTCATGGGGGACATTGTATTAGCCTTAAACCCTTAAATTTAAACATTTACCTATTTTATCTCACAATTCTGACTTTTTTCTCGCAAATGCAAGTTTATATCTCCTAGTTCGGACTTCATAGCTCAATTTAACTCAACAATTGCAAGTTTGTCAATTCTGAGGGGGGAAAAAAAGCCAGACGTGTGGGATTATAAACTCATGATTCTGAGCCGAGGGGAAATCAGAATTGTGAAATATAATCTCGGAATTGCGAGAAAAAAGTCAGAATTTTGAATTACAAACTCAAAAGTTACATTTTTTATTCTTTTATTCCATGGTTTCCGTAGAATGCTACTTTAAAACTGTCATTTTCTGCCACCTGATAGACTCAAAAAACATCATCACTGTTTGTAAACACCAAATTGGTCTATTGTCAAAAATCAGACTTTATTTGTTGAGAGCGAGTGTGCACGCACATCCTGAAGAGTGAAGCCAAATCATTTCGACTGCAGTTCAGCTCATAAACCCCGCTCTCTGCATGTAAACGAATGGAGCCAAAGGAAACTGAAAAAAAAAAAATGTTACTTGTAATGAAAGTTTCCCCATGGTTTCTGTTGATGTATGCTCAAGTGTTCGTTTTTTTTAATAGGTTTTGTTTTAATTAGTTATTTGATGCTATAAAAATTGGGTCTGACGTCATGATCGATCGCTGTGATTTCCTCTGAGTAAAGCAGATGTCGGAGACTAAATTTTAACTTCAACTTTTCCATGGCTGTGTTGTTTCACAAAATGACTTGAAAGCCCAAAAATCAATTATAGCCTAATAGTTTATGGCTTTTAGATGTCACAAAAATTATGGAATCATTTATTCTTGATGCTAGCAAAATCAGCAGAAATTAAAAATAGACAATAAAAGCTTTATTAATTCTTTAGTTTTTAATTCTTTGTGAAGCAAATAAAAAAGTGAGTAAAAGTAGAAACAAATGAGACAGAGCTCTCTCTTTATTGACTTCAAGATCTTGTAGAAAGTCTTCTCTCTTTACCTTAAAAAAAAAAAAAAAAAAAAATTATCTGGAGTCAAGTTGTTCCAGAAGCCAAAATCACATTTCATTGGTGTAGTGGAAAAAAGTCTCTTCAGTCTTGTAGGAATAACGCTCAAGAGTTCCAGAAGTCTAAATGTTTTAAAGATAACTTTTATTTAACCCTCTCCAGGGACCAAGAGATCCCAGAGGTGTATAAACATCACATCACAGGTTTTAATAATCTTTGCGGGCAGTGAACACATTATTCATTCTTGCACCCTCCAAACACAATCTCCGTCACGTAGACCATGAGGCTTTTAAAATGCATCTGACTGTCATAATATTAAAACAACTTCTACAATGTCTTCTGAAGGATAGATAAAATATTCACAAAGCTTCACAAAACGCAGTATACATAGACAACACAATATTCTCAGAAACATGCCAAGTTTAATGAGTTTCTGATGCTCAGGTGGCTAACAGTGTATTTTTTAAATCATCCAAGGCTGTAATACTAATGTTGTCCACAGGATAACTTTTAAGTCTCTGTTTAAAATTTAAATCATACAATAGATTGACTTATTGTAAAAGATGCATAAAGTTCATTATAGTTTCATAAGATATCAAGTCTAAGTCTAATCAGTCTGTGATATAAAAAATTTCCTTAATTTTTATATATCCGAATGATAATGAAAACATATGTCAAGTTCAAGACAACTTGCTGTCTAATTAAAATGAACAAAAAAAAAAACATTATTTGTCTATTGTAATATAGTACATAGTTCATGTCGCTTGTTAAGGCTGATTAAGACAGATTTACACATAAGATATTTTATAGCTCAATTCAGAGGCGTAGCTTCTGGGTATACAAGGTATGCACGTGCATATGGGCCCGGGCATATTGGGGTCCCACCGAAGGGGATATTTTAATTAAAACGAGGGAACGAATTCTTAATTCGTGGCCACGATAAATATATATTTTTGTCTGCATGTAATATGCAGGGCTCCGTAATTTCTTGTGTGCATTTGTATACCGCTGCCGTAGAACTGCATCATTTTTTAACTACGTGCAAACGTTGCATCGCCGTGGCCAAATAAAGTATTAAAATAATAGTTAAAATAGTATTTTTTTTTCTTTTTGCATTTCTGTTTTACGAGAATGAAGTCATGTTTTATTGCATGGATAAACAACTTAATGTGAAAATTCCACCTACTCTGAATAAAAAGTATGTGGCGTCCAACCTTTCATCCTTCAGATGTATTTAACATAAAAACAGCAATTAAAAAAAATAATAATAACATTGGCAAAGTAATATTGTTGGCTTTTCTGAGGTAAATGTTATGTTACGACTATTCACAAGCTGTTTTATTGACATTTTTCAAAACACTAATTGATCAATTACATGAGATATTTGTTTTATTAAATTGTTCTGATTTTTTTCAACATGCCTTTTGATATTCATTGATGTTTATTTTGTGTTGTAACTAGTAATAAAGAGGAAAAGATGATTGATTCACATGCCGCTTGAACTGAGGTGAATACAGTGATCTCACGCTACATTAAAGAGTGTTAAAAACAAATTTATTGTTTGCATTTCATGATAAAATCAACAACTTAAAGGCTGAGACAAAGCACAAAGCTTATTGTGATTATTGGGTGGTTGGCGCACTACAAATAATGAATGGACTTGAAAACGTTCATTCCAAGCATTTATACCGTCAATCAAACAGCTTGTGAATAGTCACGTAACGTTATTTGCCTCAGAAAAGACAAGAATAAGTTAAGTTTACAGAGTTGGAGCCCATGTTAACCAATAACATTTTTTTTTGCATATGGGCCCAGGGCGGACTTGCTACACCACTGGCATTATTGTTTCACGTTTGGTGAAAACGCGGCGTCAGACCTGAAAGTGCTTGATCTGAAGATGATCTACTTACTGTGAATATTTTTTGTATGTGTGTGTAAAGCAGATAATTGAGTGAAACACTTCTCACATGTAGTGCAGTAATAAGGTTTCTCTCCAGTGTGGATCCTCTCATGTTTTTTCAGGTTTCCTGACCGACTGAATCTCTTGTCGCAGTGCGAACACATGTAAGGTTTCTCTCCGGTGTGAATCCTCTGGTGCAGTTTTAAATTTTCAGATTTAAGGAAAGTCTTCCCACACTCAAAGCACATATAATCTCTCACACCAGTGTGTATCTTCTGATGTTCTTTTAAACTTTGCGGCAGTGAAAAACTCTTTCCACACAAAGAACATGAATATGGTTTTTCCTTCGTATGAATTCTCAGGTGCTCCTTCAGGTTTGAAGCCCACAAAAATGTTTTTCCACACTGATCACATTCATGCAGCTTCTGTCTAGTGTGGATGTTCATGTGCTCCTTAAGTTTTGATGATTGTGTACAACTCTTCCCGCACTGATCGCATGTGTACGGTTTCTCTCCAGTGTGGATCCTCTCATGTGATTTCAGATTTCCAAACTGACTGAATCTCTTGCCACACTGAGTGCAGGTGAAAGATTTCTTGGCTCTTCTTTTCTTTAAATCTTTCTGTTTGGTTTGAGAGCGACTCGGAGGTTTTTCTCCAGATTTGACATGATGTTTCTCCTCCTTTTCATTCAGTTCTTCATCATTCTCTTCATTTAACTCTAAAATGAAAGTAAAATGTTTGATTTTCAGTAAATCACAGAGAGAAATTAGTAAAGAAAGGACATAAAAGTGAACCCTGATGTAACAGTGGAAAGTAGACAATTGCTATACAAAAAATTCATCATGTTGATGTATTTTTAATAATTTAAATATCTCTGAAACTTTCCGTGAACGAGGAACAATGATCTTCCAGTTTTTTATTACATTACAGGCACAAATCCTGTTTTTATCGTGAGAACTATTAAATCAACTCCATAATTGTCTAACATAAATTAATTTTGCTGAAAAAATGCACTCTTTATAGAAAACGTCCTTATTACTTGCAGCTTCAACTATATTATTTTACAGCATTATATATTTTTCCTATTACAACAAATCATACAAACTGCTTGAAGCTTTATATTCTTATTGATCTTCAGCCTCATTAATGAAGGATCAAAAATAAAAACCAACCTGTTTGTTCTTCAGTGCGTTTCATCATGCAGGGTTCTGGATCTGTCATATTCTCACGTGGTAAAATTCTAAATCTGTAATTAAATGTGAAACTGAGAATGAAAAACCTTCTTTTTGATCCTTTAATTCTTGCAAGAATGGTCAATCTAACAGAGAGACGCTCTGTAGTGAGAGAGACAGGAGGCAAATCAGGCAAATCATCTCTGTTTTACTGGGAAAGGCTGTGCAAGAGCTACTTTGACCTTCAGCTTTATCTCTTCAAACTAGTTCTAACCGGTTTTAGCCACGTACACAGAGAAAATACTGAAGGCCAAAAACTGCAAATAGGACATGTGGAAAATAAAGAATATACATTATGGAAAATAAGAAGTAAAGAAAAATATAGAAATTTCCATCAGACTGTCCACACAAATTTAAAAATATATTTAAGAAACAAATAATCTGCTAACTGACTTTAACATAACTATTTTGTTTGTGATTTATATGAAACATGGTTTGTCACAGATTAATGAATAAATATATAGTTTAGTCATGAAACTCTAGATGGTGCAGGCTGATGGGTTGTTAACGTAACTGATGATATTCAGAGAGTTAAATGACTTGGCACGAGCTGATTGGTTCATGCTGCATATGCAGCCAATGAGCTTGCAGCCTTGCATTTATATGGCTGGCTAGCATTCACTAGAGATTCCTGCAGCGCGCTTTCAGAGTTTCTCTAAAACCCTCCACCTTCCCCAGCTCCACCTGTATAGATCTGCTATGGGGTTATTTTATATGCTATTTGTGCAGCAGCAGTATGTCTTAAATACTCACGGCACCGTATCACCATATGCATTGGCAGCAGCAATAATCTACAACTACAGCAACTTCAGCAGCAGCGTAGCAGATCTATTCCGCCAAGACCAAATACATTAACATTGTCATATCCATCACCATGCTAAAATATTCAGAGTTGTCATGATTAAAATACTGTTATGATAGTTCATTCTTGTAGATGTCACAATAGCTGATTGTGTTTTGGTCATGTTGTATTTGCAGCGCATATGTTGTCAAACTTATGAAGATGTTTTCTTAATTTGCTGGTGTTTTCTATTTGGATGCGTGTGTTTTTTCAGCAGCTCTGATAATATTGCTAAGCCTCACACTATAATCAATCATTAAGCTGCATTACGTAACTTTTTTGTGTTCAAAACTTACATAATAAGCGAGTACATCATTTACATCATCTATCCATTTTCCAAACCATGTAATTGTCTTATCCTGAATCACTATGGTACATCTAATAATAATAATAATATACAGTGGGTACGGAAAGTATTCAGACCCTGTTCTTGAATGGCCCAGCCAGAGCCCTGACTTAAACCCAATTGAGCATCTCTGGAGAGACCTAAAAATGGCTGTCCACCAACGTTTACCATCCAACCTGACAGAACTGGAGAGGATCTGCAAGGAGGAATGGCAGAGGATCCCCAAATCCAGGTGTGAAAAACTTGTTGCATCTTTCCCAAAAAGACTCATGGCTGTATTAGATCAAAAGGGTGCTTCTACTAAATACTGAGCAAAGGGTCTGAATACTTAGGACCATGTGATATTTCAGTTTTTCTTTTTTAATAAATCTGCAAAAATGTCAACGATTCTGTGTTTTTCTGTCAATATGGGGTGCTGTGTGTACATTAATGAGGAAAAAAAATTTACTTAAATGATTTTAGCAAATGGCTGTGAATATAAAATATAACAAAGAGTGAAAAATTGAAGGGGGTCTGAATACTTTCCGTACCCACTGTATATATAAAATAATAAGTGTTTATATTCGGACCATTTTAGACTGGTTTGGGTCGGCAGTAGCCCAGTAACTGCGTGACACGTCATAGACATAAACAAGAGAGAAGTAGCTCCGGCTACAACAGCTCTGCAGAGTTTTGCTTCAACCCCAATCAAACACACCTGAAACAAGCTAAACGAGGTCTGAAGGGTTACTAGGAAGCTACAGGCAGGTGAGTTTTTATAAGGGTTGGAGATGAACTTTGCAGGACTGCGGTTTCCTAATTCACACTACATTCATAACAAGTATTATATATGCATGTATTTAGTGTGCTAACATCTTACTGTTTTGTATGTGAAGAGAAACAGACAAATCATAAAACCTTCCTCTTTAAAAAAAGTAAGTGTTTTATTTAACAGACAAATTAGGGGTCGACCGATTATCGGCACCAATATTAAGCATTTTTATCGGTATCGGTCATTTTCAAAACCGATCTGCGGTTTCCTAATTCACACTACATTCATAACAAGTATTATATATGCATGTATTTAGTGTGCTAACATCTTACTGTTTTGTATGTGAAGAGAAACAGACAAATCATAAAACCTTCCTCTTTAAAAAAAGTAAGTGTTTTATTTAACAGACAAACAAATTAGGGGTCGACCGATTATCGGCACCAATATTAAGCCTTTTTATCGGTATCGGTCATTTTCAAAACCGATTCGCCGATAAAATAACTTAATTTTGAAACGCGCAATTTGTAGATGGATGCACAGAGGAAGACGAGTAAAAAGTGCAGTGTGGGAGTACAACACTCAACCAACACCAGGAAAGGCAGTTTTTGTCAGAGCCCTTGTTATTCTTAATTTTGACATTAATTTTAATTTTTACACCAGACATAGGTTCAAAATATCGGTTATCGGTCTGCTTAATCTGTAATAATCGGCATCGGCCCTGAAAAACACATATCGGTCGACCCCTAAAACAAATAGCACCAAACCTGATGAAAATCATTTCAAACATCAAAATGTTAAACCATGTAAAGTATATATCACATGAAAGAGCATGAAATGCTCACCTAAGAAAACCCTATACTGACTGAAGGGACTGACGATGATCAAAAATAGAGGTCGACCGATAGTGGATACTGATAGCTAGGTTGGACCACACTGGCCGATACAAATTAATCAACCAATAGTTTTTAAAATGGATACTGTATGAAAAATAAAAATACTGAAGCATTCTTTGTAAATGAATAAAAATATTAATATCAAGTATAAATTATATATTGATAAAATTATCAAATGGAATTATAAATTATATATAATTATATATTGATTAAAATTAATTCATAGTTCATTAATGTGAACAGAAGCAACTTCAAAATTAAAAAATTAGTAGATTAACACTAACTAGATGGCCATCTTTAAATATCTACACAAAGGCCACTGCATTGAAATTACATCCATATGGAGACTGTATGTATGCTCTCACACTTTAATTGCTTCTATTCTACAACACTTGATGATTATCTAATCAAAATAACAAAATATGGCAGTCGCACAAAAAGACTGAGTTTGAGTTTGAAGTTCAGGGTTAAAAAAAAAACAGAACAAACGTAAAGAAAAAGCGCGATCTATATTATAGCTCTCTATATGAAGCATACAGACTTTATTAGAGCCACAGAAAGACAAACGTTTCACTGAAAAAACACAATACACAATCTTCCAGTCCAGGGTGAAGTCTTTATGTACATTAAATTACATTATATTTGTCCCAATCGTTGTTAATGTAAAACGGTGTGAATGCGCTCTGTAGCGCGGCAGGATTTCTGTCAGCTAAATGAACATATCAATGTGTTTTCTCACGTCACATCTTTAAATCTGCAACTTCACTGGCTAACAAATGCATTAATGTAGCTGGATATAAATTAATGCAAATAGATGGTAACAATCGTGACATTAAACATTAGGGTCAGACTTGCATGTGTTTTGTTCACATTGTTTTAACCGCTTGAGGTGCTGCTAATGTTTGTGTCATCTGAGCCTTGCTAGCAAACATACTGCTGTCCTTCTCCACTAATGTATTACTTAGTAATGATATGAAAACATGCACTATACTGTACTGTGGACACACCGTTTCGTTGTCTGTTTTAAATCGGCACGTCTGAAGTGTCCCGCTCTGTGCAGCGCGCAGTGTCGCGTGTCAAAACAAACAGCACGTGCTGTCAGTGATTTCCGCCTCTAGAGGCCGCTCTCGCTCTCGTACTGTACAGTATAATGACAGCGGACCTTCTCAGCCGCCCCAGCAACAGACGCAAGAGGCGTCATGCCCTTGACTACTTATATGACGTATTTCCTATATTTAGCCTATATAAGTGTTCAAGTGAGCATGAAGACCACAAATGTGTGTACAACTTTACATTACCTGATGGGACACACTTACAGTGTTGTAAAAACGCAAATTGTTTACAGAGTTTTTTTTATTATTTTCAATACTTTTGAAATTTTAAAATCAACTTCTAAATGTCTGTTCCCTATAGATGACACAATTTAATTAAGTGATAAAAAGCAGTTGCAAATGTTGTACAAAAATAAATTTACTAATCTATGCAGCAATAAAATGTGTAGCACTTTGTTTTACTACCAAATTATATGTAATATCTTATTATAATTAATATTTAACTTGCATTGGAAAGGTTTCCGTGACCTCTCGCGCGATCTTGGCAAAAAAGTCTCACGATTTATTTCCAGAACGGGATGCATGATGGGATACACTAACCCTCGAATAGCGCTCCGGAGCGGTATTCGAGATGGGTTTAGTGTGCGTTAAAGGCACTGCGCTTTGGCGTTTTTAAGACCTGGGACAGTCTTGCGCACATACTCTCAAGTGGCCAAGACCGCAAGTGTGGGTATTTGGACAAGGGGTATGAATGCAATGGCCAATCAGAGACGTTCAGACGAGTCATCGCTGAAACGCGGTGTTTTGTTCACTTGCTTGCTGACGGAATTATAACGTGTATCACAGTGTAAACAGCTTCAGTGATTTAAATGGGAGTTTTTGAGAGTGCCGGAACTCTGGCTAGTCTGAAGTGAAAATGTTAGTAACTTGCAATTTTGTTATTAAATTCACATTAAATACAAAGTCAGTCGTATTAAAAATATTTTATAGCATGACACCCATATCTGGTGCTTAAGTAAAAAGTCGTGTTTTTATGTGTAGTAAATAGATTACACTATTACTCTACTTTGCCCATCACCCATTATAGATCAAATAACAATCTGGTGCAAAACGCATTTACTTATATGTTTGAAAATCGAGATATTTCCTGATATAGTTAACCACGTTTGGAAATATTTCGAATAAAAATAAAATAAAACATAAGCCTATATCAGTTATACAGTGCTATTGTGGCTGCTGTGTCACATGACAAGCACGACGGAGCAAAGCTACATTATAGAAAATATGTCAGCATTTATGTTCAAAGCACGACGATCACAGATCAAGCACTGACGTTCAACATTCAATAACGCTGACATTATCACTCTAAAAAATTAACACACAAGCTTAAAAAAAACAAACAGGAAATCCTTCATGTCTGCATGACTTTAGTTTCCTGTTCAACTAAATCAGTCTGCAGACGCCAGAACAGGCACATATATAGTGTTTTATCCGTTGAAAGCAATTTAGAAATAACCTCGTAGGATGTTGATTAAGCAAACTGTTTAAAGTGTTTTTTAAGGGTGTGTAAATGAGCGAAATATGCACTGCTCAACTCACCTCAGAAGACACAACAAACGCGCTGAACTGAATGAGGAAGGAAACTAGTGGTGACGTCATGACGGCGATGCGAGAATAACAGTTGTTTTTTTTAAAACGCAACCCCTGGCTCTTTTTCTTGGCATATGTTCTGTCACACTTGTATTTTTGAATGAATGTTTAATTAATAAAAAATGTAATAAAAAGTTTACAAAAACGCGCCAAATATTGCTCACAAGGACAGACCATTTGTAATATATACAAAAATAAAGCTAAAACGGTTAATGTACACAAACGAGCACATTCAATTTCAGTCATGTGTAGGGTGAAAAATTATTTATTAGGCATTTAAAGGCTTTATTTATCTGCTGCAAAGCTAGCTACATTATAGTAAATACGTTTAAACGGACAGACTATGGATGAAACCTGCTCAATTTAACTCAACAATTGCAAGTTTGTAGAACATATGGAAAATAAAGAAAAATATACATTATGGAAAATAGGAAGTAAAGAAACATATAGAAATTTCAATCAGACTGTCCACACAAATGTAAAAAGCAGTTTAAGAAACAAATAATGTACTAACTGACTTTAACATAAATATTTTTTGTGTGTGTTTTATATGAAACATGGTTTGTCACAGATTAATGAATAAATGCTGTTATGATAGATAATTCTCACAATGTGACCAAACAGAAAGGCTTTGAAAGTAGGGGACCCTAACAACCCTTACAAAAATGAACCATGTTTTATTATAATAAAACTGTAGTAACCATGTTTTTTTTTTGCATATTGATTACCATTTGTATAACCAGTTGTACAAATACCATGTAGTGTAGCAAAACCATGGTTAATTTTTGTAGAGGAAGTTGTAAAAGTACGTTAGCCAGTTTACATAACGTTTCGCAGTTACAGTAATTGTGTATTTCATCATCTTATTTAGGCTGATAATATCCACACACAAAAAAACGAAAAAGGAATGATCAGGATGTTAAAATAAACAAAAATCTCACCTTTCAACGTTTTTTTCATTTGCAGCGCATTGAGCTCTCTCAGACACTGTATGAATAATAACATATATATATAATGAGAACTAGACCTACTAGAAATATTTCACCAACAATGCAGTTATCCAAAGTTTTAAGATTTAGAAACCCCAAAATAATGTTATAAAACCGAAAATCTCTCAGATTGATATTTAATCATCTTTAAGAAATAAGCAGCTATTTTGTAAATGACCAATACATTAGCTTTATCCCATTTTACACTCGAACCCTTTAAGACACGATTTTCACTTTTAAAAAACATGTTTTTCATAAATGTAATTTTTTTTACAGCACGATGTGAATCTCAAACTGTAGTGCTGACTGCATTCATCCAGCACAATTCAACCCTGTTACGGTAATAAACATATCTTTAATTTATGATAAATACTTTTCAGTAACTCACAATGAGTTTTTGCTAAATATAACCCTTACCCATTGTCAAAGTTTGCCTTATTTGAACCTCACTGGAAATAAACAACTGAATTAATTTAAATAAATGCAATATACATTTTTTTTTTACTAACCATTTGTTCAAAACATTCAGTTTTTATGAAAGTGGCCCTTATATTATTTGTTGGTTTAACTTATTTCACAGCTCTTATGATTTCTGTTGAACTGTTTGTCGCTTTACAACCATTATGTTCTTCAGCCTCATTAAAGAAGAATCATGAATGAACACCTGTTTCTTCCTCAGTTTCTTCATGTTTCATTCTGCAGGGTTCTGGATCTATGATTCAATTCAGATTTCAATTCATTGCAATTGTTATCGAGTATATGTAAAATGCATTTAGCAGACGCTTTTATCCAAAGCGACTTGCATTCAGACTTATATAATATAAATTTTATTTTTTACCAATATGTGTGTTCCCTGGGAATCAAACCCACAACCTTTTGCACTGCTAACGCAATGCTCTACCACTGAGCCACAGGAACAATATTAATGATTTAAATTAGTCAAAATTATTCCAATTTACAATAAATAATTACTTTTTATAGCAAACGAACTAACTATAAACATTGAATGACTTTACTGAGGTAAATGTAACGTTACCATTACGTCAACGTCTTAACGTCTTTCTGGGGTTCAAACTTTGATTGGGTTTTGTTTGCAAGAGATATAAGATAATTTAAGCAATTTATACCATTCAACATACCTTCTGATGTTCATTCATGTTTTCCGTGGTGTAGACAGAGATGATCCGTTCACATTCGCTCCGTGCTGCCGTTACAATAAGCGGCTACAGCGATCTGTAACGTTACATCACTACTTTTAAAAATAATACTGAATGTAGTTTTGGGAGATAGGACACCATTAAAATGATTAAAATAACAATGCAAGAATTCATTGACAGGGGTGACACAAATAACGCTTAGTTAAGCTGATTAACGCATGAACTGAAAGCATAGATCGAGATCCAGATCGTGCAAATAAAGATCGCGATGCATCGGGAAATAGTTATTTCTACACCGCCGTAAATGATACACCAGTCTGTCTGCTCTGGAGCGATCAGAGCTAATGGTGCGTTCAAGTCATGTCGGATAGATCGTATTTATGAGTTG
>NW_015557283.1:4837-6190 GCF_001515605.1 Sinocyclocheilus anshuiensis | reverse complement strand
ACTAAACTGACTTGAACGCACCTGACGTCGTAATTACGACTTGTCAACTCTTAAGTACGAACGTCCAGGTGGACTTGAATGCAGCATCAGATACAAGTTGCGTCCAGCGCCTAATTCTTCTTTTAATTTTGTGAGAAACAAATTATGGTGCGTTTGCGCCACCTAGTGGACTGGAGCGCAGAGAATGCGATTCAGTATTTAGGGAAAAAAAACTAAGTTCTGAGAGATGAAAAAAAGAAGTGTTAGCATGAATGGAAAAGAAAAACTAAGGTATTTTAAATACAACAAATATGTGTTTATAAAATTATAAATAATGCAGTATAATAAAGTGAATTAACGCTAAAACTGGTATAACTTTAGATGTATCATGAATGTGCACTACACATTTTAACTGTAGCATACCGTTGGCTACTCTTAAATAACACAGATTTTATGCCAAGCCAAACATGACAACTTACGTAATATTATAACTCTATAAACAGAGAAACAATCATATAATAGCATAGAAACACTGGAAGACACACCTGCACTGGATCTGAAAATGATCGGCTGAACTGGAGCATACTATGACATTTTGATTAAAAATCATCAATGATTTGTTCAATAACATGCTTTAAAAAAATGTCAATTTAATCATAGATTGATAAGTTATTCACATAGCTTCCAACAGTCCAATGACTTTCAAAACATGTCTGATAACATGAATCATCAGGCTTTGTCAAAAACTTGCAACTTATTACAGATATTAGTGTTTTTATGCCTGAGAAGAGAAGCGAACTGACTGAAGCTCTTCCCGCATGGAGTGCAGTGATATGGTTTCTCTCTGGTATGGATCCTCTCGTGTGTTTTCAGATTGAATCTCTTGTCGCAGCATGAACACTTGAAAGGTTTTTCTCCTGTGTGAGCTTTCTGGTGCACTTTCAGTTCACTATTTGTAACAAACGACTTCCCACACTCGCTGCATATGTGATTTTTCAGACCGTTGTGTCTTTTCTGGTGCACTATTAAAGATCCAAGCTCTGTGAAACCATTTCCACACAACGGACACAAGCGAGGTTTCTCCTGTGTGTGAATTTTCAAGTGTTTCCTCAGGGATCACGCTGTAAAAAATGTTTTTCCGCACTGATCGCAGTTAAACGGTCTTTCTCCAGAGTGAGAACGCAGATGCGATTTGAGAGATCTTGCCTGTGTGAATCTCTTTTCACGCAGATCGCATGTGAAAGGCTTCTCTCCAGTGTGGATCCTGGTGTGGATCTTGAAGGTTTTTCTATTAGCAAAACTCTTTCCGCAATGAATACATGAATAGGGTCTCTCTCCCGTGTGGGTTCGCTGGTGTTCTTGAAAGTTTCTTTC
>NW_015557283.1:0-4085 GCF_001515605.1 Sinocyclocheilus anshuiensis | reverse complement strand
CTGAAAGATACGCATGACAATCACAGCTTCTGTCGAATCGCGATCTCGATTCCATTTCGATTTATCATGCAGCCCTATTTGACAATCCTTCCACAATAATCGCACATGAATGGCTTCTCTCCAGTATGAACTCTCATGTGAACCTGCAGATTGTGTTTGTAGTTGAAAATCTTTCCACACAGAGTAGGCGAAATATTTTTTTTGGCCCCGGCTCCGGGTGTTCTCCAGTTTCGACATGATGGTGTTTCTCCTCTACTTCATTCAGTTCTTCATTCTCGCTGTTCTCATCCATCAGGTCTGAAAATCAAGTAAAAAAACAACAACAACAACAAAAAATCTTAGAAAAAAAAGAGAAAAAATTTAGTAACAGAAATAGAAATTCAACATCTCAAAATATATACGCGCCATTTATTTTGTGCTATCCACGTTTCCCCTTTCAAAATTAGCCTTTGTTTTCCTGCGAAAAAAACGGACCCCATTGACTTTCACTATATGGGCAAAAACAGTTCATCATCGAAAGGGGCACATTTAAATGCAAACTTGAACGAACGGTAAAGTTTAAAACTTAAATGGTTGCTTTTCATACGTTTCAGTGCTGTTACTTACCACAACATGCGATAACATTACTATAGTTAAACCATGGTAACCACAAATTAACTATGGTTTGGCTACACTAATCTTTAACCATGGTATTTGGAGTAAAACTGTGGTCCGCCAAAAAACAATGGTTACTACACTTTTACTATTAAAAAAAAAAAAACATGGTTAATTTTCCTACACCCCCATGACGCTTTTCGTGAATTATGTGAGAAACTTACGTTAAACTGCAAACAATCAAGGAAAGGTTCACTTTATTAAGGCAATAAGAAGCATTTTCAAAAACAAGAGATTCTTACTGCATTCAGTGCATCATTCAGGCAACATATTAAATAGGGAGAACAAACCACAAATGCACAGTATATATTGTCTTTTTCATATTGTTACAGTGGGGAAAACAGAAAATAATCAGGAGGAAAAGATGCAACGGACTGAAAGGAGGATTCTTGTTATACACATTAAAATACCAAGCATATTATTCTCCTGATGTCTAAAAATAGGACATAAAGGAAAATCTACAGCTCATTCAGTAAAACTAACGGATAAGGATTATTTGTAGCACAACCCAGATAGCCCACGTACGTCTGCAAGATCTCTGTTAAAGATCGCTTCATCTGGAAAGCATCTGCTGTGTACAAACATCTGATAGATGTCAGTTTTACATGCATTCTTAAATCAAAAACATCTTAAAGACATCTTCTAAACGTCTATTTGACATCTGATAGGAAGCGTTCGATAGACGTATTGCAGATGAGCAAACACTCTAAAAAACACGTCTTGCAGATGTAATGCAGACGTCAAATAGATGCGCATCCATGATGTACGAGTATTATCAGGGAACATTACGATTTGAAATAATTTGTTTCGGTATTTCTGAGTGGAACGTCCTCAAACCGGAAGTGCAGTAGACTATTTAGGAAAAAGATGGACAGAATAAAATGAAAGAAATGACACTGCGCTTGAACCGAGAGACAGTTTGCGATCTGTCACGCCAAATTTAAGTGCGTAAAAAGACAAGTATTAACATTATTAAAATACCACATAACTTAATGCAGTATTTGGTAGCAGGGGCTCCTCAAATAATGGGCATTTACGTTTTATTCACGCATAAATGAAAAACGCACAGATCGATCTCGGGATCTAAGAATCGTGATCGCTCAATTGAAGAACGCGATGCGTCAGAAATAATCATTTTTACTCACCCTAGATCAGTGGTCACCAACCTTTTTAGGCCCAAGATCCCTGACCTCGGCCTTTATGAAAGACAAGATCTACCTATTGAAGAATTGATAGAAAAAGACATCCCAGATTGTACTTCAAATTTGAGGCCTTTTACTTAGTATTTTAATTAGTGATGCGCCGATCATAGCTGATTCCGAATTCAGATTTTCTTTTCTTTATTTCTTTCTTTCTTTTTTTTAAACTAGGCGCCTATGAACAGGGTTGCCAGGCTTTCGCAATAAAACTAGTCCAGTCGTGTTTCGAGGAGGGTTCCCCTGTAAAAATCGCATTCTGGGGATAAAATACAATTTTTCGGCGGGGATCTTCCAGTAAAATTCGCATTCCAGGGGCTAAATATCACGTTATTGGGGTCGGTTCAACCCGCGGACCTGAACAACAACCCAGTGTTAAAGTAGCCCAATTCCGCGGGAAAACCGCGGACTTGGCAACACTGCATATGAACCGACCGCAATATAGCGTTTCCTTGGTTACCGCTGTAAACAAAGCAGAGCTGCGCTTTATACGGAGAAGAAGAAAATGCCATTGCCATCGAAACTTTTCTCAAGACAGTTCCCTTCAGTGATACATTAATATAACCCCAGAAATGTAATGCATTTTTGTACTTATTTTACTGTTATTTTCGGGATCTACTGGATCGCAATCGACGCGTTGGCGACCACTGCCCTAGATGATACAATCCAGTCGTCCACAGCCTAGATACAACCTAGATACAAGCCTAGATACAACCTAGATACAACCTAGATACAAGTTGCGCTCATCGCATTGTTCTTTCATTTTTGTGGTGGATGACAAACAGATTTGTAGTGCATTTGCGCCTCCTACTCGACTGGAGCGTGTAGAATATTGTGGTTCGACAGATAATAGACAGAAATAAAGGACTCAAAGATATTCGTATGTGCACCATGGCTGATCCAAAACATTATCAAAAACAGTGACCTTGTAAAACGCTATTTCAGATTTCTATTGGAATATATTTGTAATTTATTCCTGTGATCAAAGCTGAATTTTCAGCATCATTACTGCAGTCTTCAGTGACAATAGACAAGCATCATAAAGCAAAGAAAAGGAAATAAAAGAACACAGTTCAGTTAAATATGCAAGAATGCTTCTTTAATGGCTCATTTTTGAAACTCCTTTATTGAAATAATTAGTTCTCGTGTTGAAAATCAAAATAAATTATTTTATAAAAATAACAGACGCATAAACTTGGTGTGATTTCTGATATAGTTTTAAATCAGTTTGTATGACTGATTCAATGTCTCACTCAAAAAGACTTTATTTGTTCTATTACTGGATGAATCAGCATTTTTGAATGAATCTCCTGAAGGAATGATTCAATAACTCACTCATAAAGGCTTCGCTTGTTTCGTTACTGAATGAATGAAACGCAAATTTGCCTCATATTCTATTCCATTTATTTGAATGATAATGGGCCCAAGGACCGTGTTTTTTCTCTCCTCATGAAATATATTTAGTAGCAAAACTGTATATGGGAGTGTTTACTTAACTCTTGATGTTTTGCAGCACTATAAATAAAAGCATACACGAAAAACTGTTGTATCTAAAGTTAATTTTATTAACAATAAATAAAAATATTCTAATTATAATCTTATGTTAAAAGCTTCACATTTTGGTATAATGCGATACTACAGTAGAAAGATAGAAAATAAAAACAGCAAAGCTCTTAAAAGATATTGTAAATTACATAACATGTATTAATATAGTATTGTTACATAAATATAGTTTTGTCAGATATTGAAAAAGCCATTTTAGAAATGCCCAATTCATTGGCATAGTTATAACCCATGATCAATTCTGTAAAGTGATCAGTATTCAGCCATTTGGATGAATAAGAACAACAGATTAGAATAAAACAACAGATTTTTTTAAAAGTACTGTTTATTTCTTCATGTGCAAAACATTTGAATGAGGCGTCTATGTACCTGATTGTAAGGTGTTTCAAATACTTGCACTACCATTTAAAAGTTTGGAATAATTAAGACTTTGCTTGTTATGTTTTTGAAGGAAGTTTCTTATGCTCACAAAGGCAGCATTTATTTGATAAAAATACAGTAATATTGTGAAATATTATTACAATTTCAAATAACTGTTTTCTATGTGCATATATTGTAAAATGTAATTTATTCCTGTGAATCAAAGCTGAATTTTCAGCATCATTACTAAATCATTCTAATGTGCTGATTTGTTGATCAACATTTCTTAATATCGCTTTCTTTCAACAACAA
>NW_015557282.1:291-530 GCF_001515605.1 Sinocyclocheilus anshuiensis | reverse complement strand
CACACTCTGCTTGCCTCTTTTGATCTCAAGAGAGTGTTAACTACGTCTACTCCCAAATCAGGCAACCAACTGGACCTTATTCACACACGACACTGCTCCACTGACCATGTGCTCATTACTCCACTGCACACCTCGGATCACTTCCTCCTCACTCTTAACCTCTTCATGGTTCCTGACACAACACATACCCCTCCACATGTCATCTTTCGACATAACCTACGCTCACTCTCACCCTCCTG
>NW_015557282.1:0-120 GCF_001515605.1 Sinocyclocheilus anshuiensis | reverse complement strand
TCTTCCAGGCCAGGCCGTACCACCCCTTCTGCCCCTTGGCTGTCTGATGTTCTCCGTGAACATGGTTCTAAGCTTAGGGCTGCTGAAAGGGTGTGGCACAAATCAAAAAATCCTACTGAC
>NW_015557281.1:0-2509 GCF_001515605.1 Sinocyclocheilus anshuiensis | reverse complement strand
CCCAGACCTGTACATCATCTTACATTTCATATAGTTGACTGTTGAGAAATATGATGCAGGGCAACAAGTCTGTAAATACAGTTATGCCCTAAAATTCAAGATATTGTTGCAAAAAATGCCCCTGTATGTGTTTTTGTCTCATATTTATATCATATGATAAGCGATTAACATTACATGAGCAGGGAGAGCTATCACACTAGTGCTGTTTGTCCCGAATATCATGAGTTTAAATGTGTTTTGTTTTTGAGAGCAATATCACAGTAGTGCTGTTTGTCCCGAATATAAGGAGTGCAAATGCGATTTTCTACAACAGTTCAGTAAATAATAATAATATTTTAAACACAATATTATGTGTTTTTGCTCAATTTTGCAGAGAATATATTACCTTTAAAGCCAGAACGTTCGCAAAGAGCTTGATTGACAGGCGATCTGACCAATCAGAACGCGGATATTATGTGCCGCCGCTGCTATCCGCCATCTTGCCCGACAGCTACGGCTGGTCTCCATAGAAATCCATGTTAAAATGGGGTAAAAAAAAGATCGACCTTGTTTCATACCAGAAGTAACCTGCTCTGACTTCTCTGCTGGTGTGTTGTCAGTTTCCTCTTTGCTCTGTGATGTATTTTTCACTGCGTGTGAGTGAGAACATGTGTGTAGTGTGAGAGTGGCATTGTTTGTCGGGGATAGCAACAGTAACTAAGGAGGGTGGGTCTTTGTCAAAGACTATAGAATACAATGGCTCTGAGAATACCCAAGACCTGTCATTCGTATAGTTTTGAATGGGGAAAAGTGCAATACTCAATATGGCCGCTGTATCGAACGAAGCCCCGCCTTCTGAGCAAAAGAGCCAATTGCTAATCAGTAAAGTCATCGTGTCACTGCAGCTGCCGTTAGAAGTCGCGGTTGCTATAGAAACTTAGGCACTTAGCACTGGCTGGTCTAGCCTAAGAAATAAGCTTTTTATAACGCTATTTGAGCAAAAGAAACAACATTTATGACGCAGTTGTTGTCAGATTTCATTGGTGATTTCAAATATGAAATTTAATCGTAAGCTTAGTGAACAGTTTTGGAGAATTTGATGTCTTCCCATTCAAAGAGATAGGAGTTGCACTTGCATGCCCGAGAGGCGTTTCAAAGATGGCCGTCGAGTGACATGACTTGTCTTAAAGGGACTTTGATTGTTGTGCGTCTCAGAGCAACACAGCCGTGTTTAGTTTCTGAATGAATCCGCGTTTTGAACGAATCGAGTGAATCAATGATTCATAGACCCATTCATAAAGAGAGCCGTTTACTTCTTTCCTGAATGAATCAGCCATTTGAACAAATCATAAAGGCATTTACCGCCACCTGCTGGCAGATTTAGTTTTTTATTCAGAGTATCATTTCATTAAAAAATAAATAAATAAATAAAATAAAAACATTAAAGGGATAGTTCACCAAAAAATTTTAATTCTGTCATCATTTATTTCTTTTCTTTTGTGGAACATAAAGAAGGTATTTTGAAGACTGTTGGTAACAAAGCTCTTTTAGTTACCAATGACTTTAAATGTATGCAGAGGCGTCATGCCCATTCAAACATTTTTAAGCCAAGTGGATTTTGAATGCAGCTTCCAAAAGACAAAAAATAGCCAAATAAATTTTTTATATATATTTTATACAATCACACCGGCGTGATTAGAGCTGCTAATTTCAAATCTGCGTTTGCGCTTTGGCTGGCGCTGAGCCAGAGACAGATGCGTTTTTACTGCGCTTTTACAGCATTATAACCAATCACACAGGATTCTGTTGAGCTTATGAATGCAATCAGAGGCGTTCCGATGAGTCATCGCTGAAATGCCGGTGTTTTGTTCACTCACTCGCTGAAGGAATTCTGCTCTCTGGTGATTCTCTCATCAGAAACAACAAAATGCAGATATGCTACGATGTAGGATGTAGTCATATTAAAAATATTTTATGGCATGACACCCAGGGTTTTTATGCATAGTTAATAGATTACACTATTAGGCTACTTTGTCCCTCGCCCATTATCGATCAACTAACATAATCTATAAAGGTGCAAAATGCATTTACTTACACATATTTGAGAATTAAGATATTTCATGATATAGTTAACACGTTTGGGAATAAAAAAAAACAAAACATAAGCCTATATCAGTCATATATTTTGCTGTGTGTCACATGACAAGCATGACGAGTAGGACCCATAGCTTTTTATATATTTTAAAATTCTACAGTGAATATAAATGGTTATGCTATGCTATAAAATAAAGATATGGCTAGATATTGTCTTACACAGAATTACACAGAAATACCGCAAGAATATCTATAAAATGTGCTTATAATAATAATAATAATAATAATCCAGAACAGATGGAAAAAAATTTTTATTATATAAAAACTACAGAAATGTAATGCATAATTTAAACTGGTTTCTGATCAAAGTGAACAGCACGACTCTCTCTCGCTTGTCATTTCTATAAATAAGCATCTTCTGTTCACCTGCACCTTT
>NW_015557280.1:807-934 GCF_001515605.1 Sinocyclocheilus anshuiensis | reverse complement strand
ATCCTCCAGCGTCGCCATGGTCGGAGTCTCCCTCACCTCCACCTCTGAAGCCGGGACTCCGCCTCGGTCTGTAGACCCAGTGGCTCCATCTCGGCTCCTAGCTCCCTCGCCTCCACCATCACCCATT
>NW_015557280.1:0-327 GCF_001515605.1 Sinocyclocheilus anshuiensis | reverse complement strand
CCTCCTTTCTCCTCCCTGGCTCCTTCCTCCTTCGTCGCCCCCTTGGTCTCTGTCTGCTGGCCTCCTCCCGGATATCCGTCCTCTGCCGGAGCCTCCACCTGTCATGTCGGCCTGCCCGCCATTTACCTTCCCCTGTCACCATCCCACATCCACTCCTTTGTCCTCCTCCTAAGTCCCCCTCTGTCTCCACGGCGTGAGGACGCGCCTTCCGGGAGGGGGTGATCTGTCACACCCCTGTGGACTGTTGATTGTAGTTTCTCCCTCTGTGTCATTATTTGGTTGTTCCTGTTCTCATTATTAGTTAATCACCTCACTGTGCTCACCTGT
>NW_015557279.1:594-874 GCF_001515605.1 Sinocyclocheilus anshuiensis | reverse complement strand
ACCTAAAATGGCTCATTCTAACACGCCCCCACATGTCTACGTCACCATGTTGGAAGATTTGCATAACGCCGCCTAAATGTTCTCGCTGTAGTATTGTTGCTGCCGCCATGTCGTGAAGACGCGTGTGTGTTTGTGTTCTGTGTGTTTCTTTGTGAAAGCGAAACTACTTTGTTTGGCCTTCCAAAAGAGGACGATATCCACTTAGTCATGCCTGGAGCTGATCCGTGCTGGTCGCTGAGGAAATACATCAACTTCGCGCTGTGGATCGCCGGATCGGCTT
>NW_015557279.1:0-244 GCF_001515605.1 Sinocyclocheilus anshuiensis | reverse complement strand
GATCCTGGTAGAGTAGACTACAATGCCGGCTGTTCTGACTCACAGACTGTAAATACGTTTTTTTATATTTAAAGGATTTGCCACTGATGATTCAAACACGAGTTTTGAGCAGTGTAGGGTAGGGCTTGTTGCTTGTCATTTCTCCGATCAGAAATGCAGACATAGTTTTATGTTTACTGGCGCAATGCAACGCGTAAAGAGACAGTATAAATCATTATAATCCGTAATTATGTCCCCACTGGAT
>NW_015557278.1:145-957 GCF_001515605.1 Sinocyclocheilus anshuiensis | reverse complement strand
ATCAACCTATTCAGCACCACCGCCATGGACAGCACCTGCTAACGTGGCATGTAAGAAGGTTTACCTTAAGCAACATCCTAAGGCAGGGCTCTTTTCGTGACATAGGCAAAACAAATTTTTGGGCCCCCCTTCCCTAATATGTTAGGCCTAATATTACCACCCAAGCAAACAAAAATATTTCTTAATCAGTGGAAACCTTTACAGTGTTGTCTATCGCAATAAGCGCTTGCGTTCAGTCAATAAAAATCGAATGTAGCTCTTAATTTGTTTGAGAACCACGAAAGACCATTCCATTAATAGGCGCGGAGACGTGGCCACATAATAACCACTTCGTGAGTGCATTATTTCTCTAATAATTGTGACGGCCTGGAGTCACAACTACACATCAAGACATTGTTCAGATTATTTGTTTCAAGACATTTGACATGTTTCCGTCCTGAAATCTCGTGTGTTGAACTATCTTTTTACGCACCTCATCCCAAACCTTCCGTTACAAATTCCAAAATGCAATTTTAGAGCTAATAACGGAGGCTTGAGCCATTGATATGCAGGCTAATGCAGTTATTAGTGCAGTCTAATGCGGTTATTAGAGAGAGAGCGAGAGAGAGAGAGAGAGAGAGAGAGAAAGAGAGAGAGGGAGAGAGAAATTAAGCGTGTGTGAATATGTGCGTCTGTGCGTCTCTCAGCAGCGTTCAGCAGCGGCTACTAATAGCGAATCTTTAAGTTAAACTGCTTCAAGAACCTCGCAACTGAGAAATGTCACGTAGCTTTTCAGCTGCGAAACTATTTTATTGATAAATTCGCGGGGCAGC
>NW_015557278.1:0-125 GCF_001515605.1 Sinocyclocheilus anshuiensis | reverse complement strand
AGCGCTGACAAGAAGTTTCTGTTCGCGTCTCCGCGTGTGTGCGCGAGTGCGTGTCTGTACTGTGTGTGCATCTGTGAGGGAGACTAGGTCAGGGGTAGGCAAGTTCGGTCCTAGAGAGCCGCAGT
>NW_015557277.1:0-1015 GCF_001515605.1 Sinocyclocheilus anshuiensis | reverse complement strand
TCATGTGCTTAGTTGCACTAACATAGTGTTACTGTTCACGGAAGCTCTAAACTAAGCTTGTTGTTCTAAGAAACTCAAACATAACTTCATGAGCATAAAACTCTTAACACATTAAAATCTCTTTCTGCATTGCAAATGACATTTAATTTCAATTGTTATTAATATCTTTCATGTGTTCAAGTGTTAGTCTTAACATTGCATGAACAAACCTTCTCTTACCGAAAAAAAGGATTTCAGCATAAGTGGGTTTGCATTCTCTTCATGTGCTTAGAAACATCTTTCATGTGGGCAAGCTTTAACCTTAACATTGCATAAGCCAACTTTCTCTAACAGAAAAAAAAGGTTTTCAGCATTAGTGGGTTTGCATTCTCTTCATGTGCTTAGTTGCACTAACATAGTGTTACTGTCCTCAGAAGCACTAAACTAAGAATGTTGTCCTAAGCAGCTCAAACATAACTTGAGCATAAAACTACTAACATATTAAAAAAATCTATCTTTCTGCATTGCAAATGACATTTAATTTAATTTGTTAGAAACATCTTTCATGTGGGCAAACTTGTCTTAGCATTGCATAAACCAACTTCCTCTAACAGAGAGAGAAGGTATATAGCATATGTGGGTTTGCATTCGCTTCATGTGCTTAGTTGCACTAACATAGTGTTGCTGTCCTGAGAAGCACTAAACTAAGATTGTTGTACTAAGAAGCTCAAGCATAACTTCATGAGCATAAAACTCCTAACACATTCAAATCTCTTTCTGCATTGCAATTCACATTTAATTTTACTTGTTAGAAACATCTTTCATGTGGTCAAGCTTGTCTTAACATTGCATTAACCAACTTTCTCTAACAGACAAAGAAGGTTATCAGCATATGTGGGTTTGCATTCTCTTCATTTGCTTAGTTTCAATAACTTAGTGTTGCTGTCCTGAGAAGCACTAAACTAAGCTTGTTGTACTATGAAGCTCAAACATAACTTCATGAGATTAAAACTCCTAACATAATAAAATCTTTCTT
>NW_015557276.1:738391-747194 GCF_001515605.1 Sinocyclocheilus anshuiensis | reverse complement strand
TTCAAATTTTGTTCTTCTCATATTTTCATGTGGGTTGTTTTCATCGTGTTTACATCAGGTTGGCACATAATGCACCATGTTTTGTTAGAAAGAGTGTGTTTGAGCTTTGATTTTTATATCTACACTCTTGCTCAACCAGTTTTCAATAAATTTACATAATTCTTTCTTAGGACACTGATAAAGAAGAGTGAAGCTGGGCATCCTTGAAGTCATGGAGGACGACCTCTCACAGAGAACTAAGAGATGACTAAACTTCTGCATCATCCTGGAGGAAACTGTGGTAATGGAGGGCCATCTGACTTTCCCACTGCTTTAATGGTACTCTTTGGACTTCTCTATGTGCTGATTATTGACTTTCCAAAAGGACTAAAATACACATTTGAGTGTTTTGCAGATAGGTGCACTTCTATTTTAAAGACCATCCTTCATATTTTGAAAGTTTGTGTTCCTTGTGTACATGCTACTGTTTAGTCATGTTTCATATTTAGTGGCATAGTTTTGTAAAACTATTTTAACTGCAGTGTTTAATGGCACTGTTGCAGTGTTGAATCACTTTGGCTTAAATATTTATGAATTTAAAAAGCATGGAATTACAGGATTTTTATATTATGATGATAGCAGTTCTATCTATGTATTGATGCAGGTTTTGGCAGGTTAGTGCAATATATTAAATTTTGTTTCATGTTAGCAATATTTAAAGGGAGAGTTTACCCAAAAATGAAACTTTTCATTTACCCAAAACTTGAAACTTTGAGCCTTGCTCAAGGGTATTGGAAGAGAACACTGGTTATTCACTCCCCCACCTACAATCCCTGCCAGTACCGAGACTCGAACCTCCGACCTTTGGGTTATAAGTCCAACTCTCTAACCATTAGGCAATTAATTTTTTGGCAGTTTAGACTTGTCCTCCTCAATGTCTATGGTGGTTACAGCTCTGACTTTAAGATAAATTTATTGTAATGATGGGTATACTTGCCTGTTTAATTGCCTTAAACAGGCAATGTTTGAAAACATTGTCTTAAAAAATTGCTCTTTTGAATACAAGTTTTATTAATATTGTGTCAGTGTTTTCAGTTTCTGACTTAGACACTGTTATTGCAGTTTTCAGTTGTAACATATTATTTCTTAGTACCAATTTCCAGTAGCATTTTTTTGTTCAGTCAACTTCAGGTATTTGAGTTCTACAGACAAAAAATGTTGAGTTGGCACAACTTAAAAAGGTTTGTTATAGAATCGTTGCACATCTCTAGAAAACTAACAATCTTGAGTTAACTCAACTAAACATTTTTTGTATGACTGACAGCTTCTTTTCAGTCAGTATAACTGCCTAGGGCTGCACGATAAATCGCATGCGATATTTAATGCGCATCTTGTCAGAAAGCCGGTTCTTTAATCAGCGGCAAATCTCCATCACCTGCGTGCTTTCACATTGAGCAGCATTAACTACACAGAGCCTTGTTCACTGACGAGCTGCGCAAAACCACGTTAATATTCGCGACTATTATATATATATATTGATATTATTTTTGCGCAGCTCGTCAGTGAACAAGGCTCTGTGTAGTTAATGCTGCTCAATGTGAAAGCCCGCAGGTGATGGAGATTTACCGCTGATTACAGAACCGGCTTTACTGATAAGATGCGCGTTAAATATCGCATGCGATTTATCGTGCAGCCCTAGCCTGAACCCTGATTCTGTCTGCACTTTCAATAAACCAGGTGGGTTAAAAACTCAACTACTTGGGGTCCACATAAATTCTGATAAAACATTACATTTACACTACATTTAACTGTGACCTGTGTGATTTTCACAATGTTTGTAGTTTGGAAAACTTAAAGACAATTTTCTGTATTTTTTTTTCTTTTATGTGTTTTGAATTCCGCATTGGAGGTAGTGTTTTAGGGTTGAAGGAAATGTCTGTAAATTTAATGGAAAATGCCAAGACGTTATCTGTTTTTCTGTGTTTTGTGTTTTATTCTTACAGTGCACAAACAAAACTTTGTTGTTGAACAAGTTGAGTTTGTATTCAGTGGACAAAAAAAAAAAGAAAGTGAAATGAGAATTATCCTGAACCATTTTAACGAGCCAGTATAATTCCTATGGTTATGAATCCCTTTGAAAGTAGCGGCTATACACTTTCATTGACAGTTATTTTGTCTACTTGAGTCCCCATGGTGTTTTTATTCTTATAAATTAATGACTTTTTTGTCCCAGCATTACAATTTTTCAAGATTTTTACAGTCAGTTTTTGTGAATTTGTTGCCCCAAGCACTCCTCCATTTCTGACTCTTTGTCCATCCCTAATACATTTTCAGTATTTTTAACACTCAATTATGATCTGTAAGGAATCATACAGAAGTAAATAATATTTTTTTTCCCCCCTCCTACAGACAACAGACACCCCATCACAGACACAACATGGCTCTATGGGGACTCCCGTTTTACCTCAGGGAACCAAATCTCCAAGATTTATTTGGTAGGTTTTCAAATTTTGTTCTTCTCATATTTTCATGTGGGTTGTTTTCATCAAGTGTTTACATCAGGTTAGCACATAATGCACCATGTTTTGTTAGAAAGAGTGTATTTGAGCTTTGATTTTTATATCTACACTCTTGCTCAACCAGTTTTCAATAAATTTACATAATTCTTTCTTAGGACACTGATAAAGAGGAGTGAAACTGGGCATCCTTGAAGTCATGGAGGATGACCTCTCACAGAGAACTAAGAGATGACTTGCATCATGCATCATCCTGGAGGAAACTGTGGTAATGGAGGGCCATCTGACTTTCCCACTGCTTTAATTTTGGACTTCGGACTTCTCTATGTGCTGATTATTGACTTTCCAAAAGGACTAAAATACACATTTGAGTGTTTTGCAGATAGGTGCACTTCTATTTTAAAGACCATCCTTCATATTTTGAAAGTTTGTGTTCCTCATGTACATGCTACTGTTTAGTCATGTTTCATATTTAGTGGCATAGTTTTGTAAAACTGTTTTAACTGCAGTGTTTAATTTCACTGTTGCAGTGTTGAATCACTTTGGCTTAAATATTTGTGAATTTAAAAAGCATGGAATTACAGGATTTTTATATTATGATGATAGCAGTTCTATCTATGTATTGATGCAGGTTTTGGCAGGTTAGTGCAATATATTAAATTTTGTTTCATGTTAGCAATATTTAAAGGGAGAGTTTACCCAAAAATGAAACTTTTCATTTACCCAAAACTTGAAACTTTGAGCCTTGCTCAAGGGTATTGGAAGAGAACACTGGTTATTCACTCCCCCACCTACAATCCCTGCCAGTACCGAGACTCGAACCTCCGACCTTTGGGTTATAAGTCCAACTCTCTAACCATTAGGCAATTAATTTTTTGGCAGTTTAGACTTGTCCTCCTCAATGTCTATGGTGGTTACAGCTCTGACTTTAAGAGAAATTTATTGTAATGATGGGTATACTTGCCTGTTTAATTGCCTTAAACAGGCAATGTTTGAAAACATTGTCTTAAAAAATTGCTCTTTTGAATACAAGTTTTATTAATATTGTGTCAGTGTTTTCAGTTTCTGACTTAGACACTGTTATTGCAGTTTTCAGTTGTAACATATTATTTCTTAGTACCAATTTCCAGTAGCATTTTTTTTGTTCAGTCAACTTCAGGTATTTGAGTTCTACAGACAAAATGTTGAGTTGGCACAACTTAAAAAGGTTTGTTATAGAATCGTTGCACATCTCTAGAAAACTAACAATCTTGAGTTAACTCAACTAAACATTTTTTGTATGACTGACGCTTCTTTTCAGTCAGTATAACTGCTTTTTTACAAAAGTTGAGTGAACAAGAAAAAGCTAGGGGAAATTAGTACTAAGATTTTTTTTGTTGTGCTGGCTTAAATTTTTTTACAGTGTGGAGGACGGCATATTCCTGCATATTTCTTGGAGAAATCTTATTAAAGCCTAAATGTATTTAGACGGTATCCAATGGATTTTGAATAAAATGTAGCATCCCATTCTTTGACAGCCATATAAACATAACCTGTGCTATTGTAGCTATACATTCGCTGCAATATACAGTATATAGTCAACTTGCTGACAATTCTGGAGTTTCAGTCAAATAAATTGTTTTCGTAGGGTAAAATACATACAACATGCATCAAATGGTTATTTATACATAAATATATATGACTGTAACAGCATGAGACAGCAATCTAGATGATGAAATGAATAAAACTTATACAAAAGTCACTACTGCAATAGTTCTCTCTTCCACCATGTTTAATGTTTATGGCCTGATCAACTCAGAAACTTGGGAATCAAAATTCACATCCGATTTCTGACTAGGAAACTTGTATTTACAATCATTCTGATGAAGGCAGAATTCAAATTATGAATATATATTATGATAGGCACTAGTTACTATGCTATATTTACTTATCCAAACAACCCAAACAGTCACAATGATGTTCTGCTAATGCTAGAGGCCAGCTAAGGGTGTTTTCTTTTTTTGTTTTTACTTCCAGAAGTACTTCTATAAAAGTACTACAGACTGTAAGAAATACAACTTAAAATGTGTTAGTTATAATTTAATTATTTACACAACAGCAAGACAATGAACTGGATTGACAAAAAGCTAAAGTTAGCCATTAGCTATTAAGACATATATGATAGGGTATGAAAAATACAATAATATTCTATAATTTTGATTCAAAAAAGCCAATTCTCTTTGATATTCTAGTCTCTAGATTTGGGTCTCTGAAGTCTGTGATTTTTATTTTTTTATTTTTTTATCGCCAACTAGGTGAAAATCTGTGATTCTTCAATTATATTAGGTAATGAGATTGAAGCCAAATATGTCAGGTGTTTACGTCAGGTATAAAGAAATCAATTCTGATTTTTTTATTTTTTTGTATTTTGGGTATTTGGTGGAGACACCTTCCAGCAGCTAGAAGATCAGGTGGTCTGTTGTAACTCTCTCTCTCTCACACACACACAACACACACACACACACACACACACACACACACACACACACACACACAATGGCCTAATTCCATAAGTGTTATTGCACACTAACCCTAATGTCATTCCCAGATTACCTCTTCAGGGTATGAAGCAGGGTTTATCCTGATGGCCTGCTATTTTGTCTGTAATTAATTGTAGCAGCACCTTGGGGGGATTCCATTAAAACACTTTTATATAGCACTGTGTGTTAAAATGATTACCTGCAGTTCAGAGTCGAGCTAATCAACACACAATCTTTACGATGTACATGCAACCGCTAAATTGATATTATAATATGCTTTTGACTTAAATATGAGAAATCACACCCACTAATTTGATTGACCTCACTCAAGCTCAGGGTTTCAACCAAATGCAATAAGCCTTTTGCATATTGAAACACCTACTTCATGCCATCCTTATTCCTCAAAAGATGATTTACGCAGGCTGGAATTAAAGACAATTATGTTATTGTCTTCAAGGAAGCATTTGCATATCAATCATAAATATGCCGCCATATGCACACAGAGTACAGCATTCCACATTTTATTCTTCAATTTACTTAGAGCCCATTTAAAACAAGTATGTTTAATACATTTAAAGGAACAGTTCATCCTAAATTAGAATTTGCTGAATATTTACTCACCCTCAGGCCATATAAGATATAGAGGAGTTTGTTTCGTCATCAGATTTGGAGAAATGTAGCAGTGCATCACTTGCTCAGCAATGGATCCTCTGCAGTGAATGGGTGCCGTCAGAATGAGAGTCCAAACAGCTGATAAAAACATCACAATAATCCACAAACCACTCCAGCCCATCAATTAACATCACGAGAAGCAAAAAGCTGCATGTTTGTTAGAAATAAATCCATCATTAAGATGTTTTTAACTTCAAGCTGTTGCCAAAGGTTGCGGGTTCGAGTCTTGTACCGGCAGGGATTGTAGGCGTGGGGAGTGAATGTACAGCTCTCTCTCCCACTTTAAATACCACGACTGAGGTGCCCTTGAGCAAGGCACCGAACTCCCAACTGCTCCCTGGGCGCCGCAGCATAAATGGCTGCCCACTGCTCCGGGTGTGTGTTCGCGGTGTGTTCACTGCTGTGTGTGTGCACTTTGGATGGGATAAATGCAGAGCACTAATTCCGAGTATGGATCACTATACTTGGCCACATGTCACTTCACTTTCACTTTCTGGCTAAAATACGACTTTTTCCTCCAGTGTAAAAGTCCATCTCCTGTTGTCTCTCACATCAAAATCCACCCACATATTTGTTCATAACTGTTTTAGACTGTTTTGGTTTGTAAACGGTGCTTGATCTGTGCAGATTTCTCTCCTCCTCTGTGGATTATTGTGATGTTTTTATCAGCTGTTTGGACTCATTCTGACGACACCCATTCACTACAGAGGATCCATTGCTGAACAAGTGATGTAGTGCTACATTTCTCTAAATCTGTTTCCATGAAGAATCAAACTCTTCTATATCTTATATGGCCTGAGGGTGAGTAAATATTCAGCCAGTTTTCATTTTTGGTTGAATTATTCCTTGTGCGCTCCTCATTTGGGAGTCACACTCATGGTCTTCTCGGTCAAAAGTGACCGGACACCTGAAATTTTTTTATTTTATTTTGTATTTTGGGAGAATTTTATGGTAATAATTAATATTTATGCAATAATTATTATCAATTTTTCCTATTGAAAATAGTACAAATAATTTTTTCTCTATTTTTGTTTTATTGTTTTTTCAATCAATGCAGTATCTCTGATTAAAATAGAGACTAGGCCTTTAAAATTATTAATTTTTTTTGAAGGCAGAATAGCACCTCCTGGTGAGAGCAAAGAAAGAAAAACATGTAATTTCATGGATGCCTGTATAGGAATCTATAGAGAGGCTTTTGAATTCCCTAGTTGTTTTTATACATAATTGCTTACTTTTATTAGGTTGTGGTTTTAAATGTATTTTAAGGCATTCTCAAAGACTACGTTTTGTCAAAGTTTATATTTTTTTGTTGTTTTAAATGTTGATTTGAAGCGTCAGTTTTTGAATTATTATTACTACAGTCAAACCTGAATACAGAAAGCATTTTTTTATACAAAACATTGTGAAGAGCAGACAAAAGCACGCACATCAATCTCAACTGGGTGCTCAACCAAGAAACAAGTGAAAAATTTTTGGATGTAAAGTCGGCAACACCAAAGCTCCAAAAGTATCAAAAAATGTATTTAAAAAAAAAAAACTGTCGCATAGCATATGTGATGTTTCGAGCACGCAGGCTCTTCATCAGACCATGTCTGATGAAAAGTTATACAAAACATTAAAATTCAATAAAAATGTAAACAAAAATAAACAGGAATGCTTTATCAGAGCTTAATCCTTCTGGGCCTGATCTGATTTTAACCTCTTATTTCAGTTTTCTGACTCATTTTGGCTATATGGTCATAGCCATACCAATTCATTTGAGTGTGTATAATTGTGTGTGTGTGTCTGTGAGTGTGTGTGAGTGGGTGTGTTGATTTTGCACTCTAGATGTTTTAGAGTTTCACCCCTTCATTGCTGTGCAATTTTTTTCTGCATCGTGGGGGATTTGTAGAATGTGCTCACAAAAATGTTCCGTATTTTCAATTATTTTGCCATTTCCCATTGATTTCCTATGGACCATGAGTGTGTCTATTTTTTTTTTACGACAACTTAGCTTTTTCGAATCATGCCCTCAATTGTTTTGTTTATTCACATACCAAGTGCCATAAAAGTCACCAAGTTTCGTACCATTCTGGTGAAGCTACGATTTTTAAATATTCAAAATGTAAAATTCTTTGGTCAAAAGTGACCGAAGACCGCACAATGGCTAATAATAGTATACAAACTTTCACACATACTCAAAGGCCAATGAGTATGACATTTTGTGAATGAATTAAATGGGTTGTTGTTTTTTTGGTTCATATCCACTGTCCGCAACACATTCAGTTTTTTTAGACAATGCACATGGTCATATAAGCTTAAATAACTTGTATCATTTGGTACAGGCCCTTTTTCCCATGCACAAGTAAGTAGGTCTGTTAAGAGGTCACTTTCCTCATCAAATTGATTTTTTTATTCAGGCTATTATTTATAATCCAAACAGCACACGCAGAATAGCACCTCCTGGTGAGAGCAAAGAAAGAAAAACATGTAATTTAATGGATGCCTGTATAGGAATCTATAGAGAGGCTTTTGAATTCCCTAGTTGTTTTTATACATAATTGCTTACTTTTATTAGGTTGTGGTTTTAAATGTATTTTAAGGCATTCTCAAAGACTACGTTTTGTCAAAGTTTATATTTTTTTGTTGTTTTAAATGTTGATTTGAAGCGTCAGTTTTTGAATTATTATTACTACAGACAAACCTGAATACAGAAAGCATTTTTTTATACAAAACATTGTGAAGAGCAGACAAAAGCACGCACATCAATCTCAACTGGGTGCTCAACCAAGAAACAAGTGAAAAATTTTTGGATGTAAAGTCGGCAACACCAAAGCTCCAAAAGTATCAAAAAATGTATTTAAAAAAAAAAAACTGTCGCATAGCATATGTGATGTTTCGAGCACGCAGGCTCGTTTTAAATGTTGATTTGAAGCGTCAGTTTTTGAATTATTATTACTACAGTCAAACCTGAATACAGAAAGCATTTTTTTATACAAAACATTGTGAAGAGCAGACAAAAGCAGGCACATCAATCTCAACTGGGTGCTCAACCAAGAAACAAGTGAAACATTTTTGGATGTAAAGTCGGCAACACCAAAGCTCCAAAAGTATCAAAAAATGTCTTTAAAAAAAAAA
>NW_015557276.1:736544-738286 GCF_001515605.1 Sinocyclocheilus anshuiensis | reverse complement strand
ATATATATATATATATATATAATTATATATATTAACAATCTTTAATATAATTAAATATTAATATAATTTATAGTACATATTGAAATTATTTCTTGGAGAAAGTCTTTGTTATACATTTGCATTTAATACAAGAAGTCAGAATGTTACAATTATTAAAATGGTAATTGTGAAATATATGAACCCACTGTATCTCACATAAACATCAAAATAAGAATATATTGCATTGATAATAATATTACAGTGGGACTTCAACATAATTATTTAAAACTTAGCTTAGCTTAAATATACAGAAATATATTGATGAGCACACATGAATGAAATTATTTGTTACATACTAACATATACAATTTTATAACTAGAATTAAAAAGTGTTGCATTTTTTCATAGTTTAAATTCAAAGGCACCAAAATGTATGATAACACAAAAAAAAAACTGTATTGTTGAACTTGTTTGAGATTGAATAAATTAAGTATGTCACCATATTCTCCCCAACTGTTAATATACAAAACAGAACAGCTTGTTTTTTTTATATGATCTTCTGGTGTTTTCTGTTGCTAAAAGACTGAATACTGACCCATCTTCCCTTGAGGATGTTAAACACAGGACACAACCCAGAGTCATGAATGAGGGTCCGTAGAGGTGTTTCCCCTGTTTCACTTAGGACTATTTTGCACAGGATGTGATGGAGACCAACTGGCTTTTTACAGCCCCTGACCATGACTTCCTTCATTAAGTCACCTCTTTTGGGACCTCCTCTCTTGTAGACTCCAGACCTTGTAAAGCAGACCATTTGTCCCAGACAAATGAGCTCTGCCTCAGTGGAGCGCTGCAATAAAAGCCCTTCACTCATCTTTAGCAGCTTGATGTTGTCTTGTCATGTCCGGCTCTCCCTCGCTCGTTTCTCACGTTAATTACAGGGAGACGCTCGCTCCACAAGGACGATTCTTAGAAAATCAATTTATCTAGGAATTTTATTACTTGTTAATTTAATTTCAAAGTCCTGATTGTTGAATGGTACTTCCCTGTGGTTTTACTGATTTTATCATACTTTGCTTTACAAAAAAAATCAAGTCAAGTCACCTTTATTTATATAGCGCTTTTAACAATACAGATTGTGTCAAAGCAACTGAACAGCATTAATTAGGAAAAACTGACCCATCTTCCCTTGAGGATGTTAAACACAGGACACAACCCAGAGTCATGAATGAGGGTCCGTAGAGGTGTTTCCCCTGTTTCACTTAGGACTATTTTGCACAGGATGTGATGGAGACCAACTGGCTTTTTACAGCCCCTGACCATGACTTCCTTCATTAAGTCACCTCTATTGGGATCTCCAGTCCTTGTAAAGCTGACCATTTGTCCCCGACAAATGAGCTCTGCCTCAGTGGAGCGCTGCAATAAAAGCCCTTCACTCATCTTTAGCAGCTTGATGTTGTCTTGTCATGTCCGGCTCTCCCTCGCTCGTTTCTCACGTTAATTACAGGGAGACGCTCGCTCCACAAGGACGATTCTTAGAAAATCAATTTATCTAGGAATTTTATTACTTGTTAATTTAATTTCAAAGTCCTGATTGTTGAATGGTACTTCCCTGTGGTTTTACTGATTTTATCATACTTTGCTTTACAAAAATCAAATCAAGTCACCTTTATTTATATAGCGCTTTTAACAATACAGATTGTGTCAAAGCAACTGAACAGCATTAATTAGGAAAACAGTGTGTCAATAATGCAAAATGACAATAG
>NW_015557276.1:733946-736499 GCF_001515605.1 Sinocyclocheilus anshuiensis | reverse complement strand
GTGACAGAATGGAGAAAAAACCTTGGGAGAAACCAGGCTCAGTCGGGGGGCCAGTTCTCCTCTGGCCAGACGAACCAGCAGTTCAATTCCAGGCTGCAGCAAAGTCACATTGTGCAGAGGACTCAGCTGGTTCCTGTGGTCTTGTCCCGGTGGTCGTCTGAGACAAGGTAACAAAACTGTTATTTGTATTTGGATTACATAAATGGGCTGTTTTATTTGGCTATATACATATTATATTTAATCTAACAGATTTAGATAAGAGGATGCAAAAAATATGTGTCAAAATAAGCTTATAGGAAAGAAATATCATAAATGTGTTCTTGGAATATCTGTAAAAATACAGCTAAAGTTCTCAAAAATATCTCAAATCGTGCTCAGATTAACAGAGAAAACAATGTCAAAGATTTCAATTTCTTATATTTTATGATTAAATGATATTAGTTATACTATCCAATGATTCCAAATGTTTTTTCAGCATAATTACTCCAGTCTTCGGTGTCACATGATCCTCCTTCAGAAATCATTCTAATATGCTGATTTGCTGCTGATTATTATCAGTGTTGAAAACAGTTGTTTTTTTTTTTGGAAAACGCTATTTTTTTTTCAGCATACTTCGATGAATAGAAAGTTTTAAAGAACAGCATTTATTTGAGTTCAAAAGAAATTTAAATCTTTTTTTTTACATTATAGATGTATTTACTGTCACTTTTGAAAACTTTAATGTGTCCTTTCTAAATAAAAGTATTAATTTCCTTCAAAAAACTGGGCCTGTATAAAAGGATGCGGCCATTTCTCAGTGAGCCAGTAGTTTTCCTCATGAACTCGGGTGTCTAGACATTCCCTCAACGTAAGGAGGTGTGAGGTTTACAATACTGCTGTCATTTCAAGTCATTAGCTGTCATTATTCACTCTTTCAAGGAAGAAACAAGTGAAGCCCCCCAAGACCATTTGCCCTCGAGCGTGAATCTGCATATCACAGGTTTAGTCTCAGATGAAAGGGCTTCCTGACAGCTGCTACATGTTCACGCTAACTGCACACTGAGACATTTAAAGAACATACACAGTTTTCTCTGCTTTGATTTTGTGTTGTTGGTTTAAAATCTATAAGAGGTATAATCAATATAAGAGGATTTTTGTTAGAAGTGTATGCTTTAAAACCATTTGAGTGTCTGGAATAGATTAAATATATCAAAAAACATGGTGATTTTTGTGACCGTGAGAACAAAATGTCATGATTTTTGATACTGGGTGAAAAAATTAAAAATCAAAATAAATAAAATATTTGTATGTTTTCATGGTACAATGCACTTTTTTGTATTGTATTGTATTGTATTATAGTATTTTTTATGTTTTACAGTAAGATTTTACAGTAGAGTACATAGGGAATGTGCTTATTTTTTTTCATATTGCATGGATTTCATGACAACCAAGCATGTCATTTATAATTATATAATGTATAATTTTGTATTCGATTTCATAATACGGATTGCACAGCTCAGACCAAATTTTAAGACTTTTTTTTTTGTTTTACTTTTTAACAATATTAGATATTGTTGACATCTCTATTTGCTCTCCATTTAATCTCATTGCAAACATTAAGACATTAAATGTAATTTGCCATTTTAATTTGTAATTAGTTCCCAGCTAACAGGAAATGTGCTCAGAACGTTAACTAGTGTTCTGGCAAAGTTATCTTAAAAGTTATTTACAAACGTTCCCTTTTTAGAATGTTTGTTCAAAGTTATCTGGTCTCTAATTATGATCTCAAAACGTTAGCACATTTATTTTTATTTTTTTCTGTTGGACATTCGTGTAACATTTTTTAAATGTTACTACTTGCTTTAGAATGTTAAGACAACTTTCAAATGTAACCTTCCCATATTGTTTGCAAAATTATAAAATGGAATGTTCTCCTAATGGTTGCATATAAGAAACAAATATTTTTAAATATAAAAAAAAAAAAAACTGGACATTTAGCTTTCAGAAATAACGTTTCTATGACTTACGTCTGCAAAACATTCTTAGAACATATTTTGTTAGCTGGGTATCAGATTTTCAGATACAGTTTTTTAACACTTCTTTAAGCGGCCTTCTTTTGTTTAACGCGGTGATAAACAGTGTCACTATGCTGTGTGTAATCGCATGCTCTTTGTCCTGTAGTGTCGCTCATGGAACAGGAAGTGAGGGAGACAGTAAGCTCAAAAAACCATGAGGCACCAGGACGTGAACCTTTCTTAACTAGCAGAGGTTATGCTGTCAGATTGCCATCAGTGGAGTGAATTTGCCCCTGAAAGTACATTTGTGTGTGTGTGTGTGTGTGTGGTGAGAGTGAGTGAATTCACACCTCCCTTGGAGTCTCAATGAGATTCACAGCTCAACCATCAAAGCAGATGTACCTGTTAAAAAAATTATTTGCTCTGTTTGCATAATTTGGCAAGGTGGAAGTATAAATTAAAACTGTGATTCACAGTTTTTATTTGTGTGATCCAAATGAAGGAGACATTGCTACTGGTTATAAAAGAGTCACACTTTTTTTTTTTTTTTTCTGCAGTG
>NW_015557276.1:721368-733874 GCF_001515605.1 Sinocyclocheilus anshuiensis | reverse complement strand
CTGCAGTGAATATTTCTGTTACCTATATTAGTCAAACAGCAAATACGGTAGCATACAAAAATATCAAACCATTGTTTTTGGCTAACATAAATTTTAAATAATAAGTTAAAATAAAATGACAAAGTATAAAACATAACTGACCACTCATTCTGGGAAAACCATTCATGTAAAGGCTAACAGTGAAACTTTATTCAGAAAATAACCTTAATTATTTCCAACCTTTTGATCTGTATAACTGACACAATGACCAAAAAACTGACAAAAAAAATAAAATAAAATACAATTATGAGCACTAAAGCATTACTTCAGATTTAGTGCGAGTAACCCCTTTGGCAGAGGGAATTAGGGCAGAGTCTTTTTATAATACAGTTGAACTGGAGGATGTTGGTTAAAAAGAACAGAACGCATGACAGAACAGATACAATTAAGTGTGGGAACGACTAATGAACCGCAGCTTCTGTGGTGAAGCCATTTGAAATGTTCACACTCTCACAGTCATCTCTCAGCGCTTGTTTTGGAGGCCTTCCATACTTGCCTGCCGCTCTTGAGGCTTCTGGATAATTTAACGCAAGGGGTATTATTATTTAATCTAGTATCAGGAAATCAGCCTTTGTTAACACAGAGAGCTGTCAGGAGAGAAGAACAGCCGAACTAGAACAGCAATAATCATTAAAACTGGTAGGGAAAAAAACGGTTTGATTCTGATGATGTTCTGTGTGTATTCGTTGAAAGAAAATTGCATCATAATGACCTTCAGCTTCAGTAAGGAAGAGTCAGTGATGTTTGGGGATGCAAGTGTGTAGGAAAATGTAATGTAAAGCTTGAAAATTGTAACTAAAGTTCCCAAAATACAAAAAGAATGATCAGAATCAGAAGCACATTTAAGAGTACAATTATAAAGGACACCGTGCAACAGCTAGAGTGTTAAACTCCAGGCCAGTAGGTGGCATAAATGCGCATTTTAGGTTGGTTTTCACAAGAAGAAGAATACATTTTTTGTATTTTTGTGTTGATTTATTAAGCTTTGAATTCAGCATTGATTTATTATACATCTGGCGATTTATTAAACATTAAATTAAATTAAGAAGCACTGCCATTGTACTAAATTCACCCAACTGTATATTCAATAAATTATCTTGTTTTGTGGTCCACAGAATAAAGAAAGTCACACAGATTTGGAACAACATGAGAGTGAGTAAATGTGATATATTTTTACATTTTGGTTGAGATATACCTTTAATAATGTGATGTTTTCTTTTGCATTTGTTGTTTCCGCTTGTTCCTCTTGATAAATTCAAGCTATGATTGTCCTTTGCGTCTTTATCGATTATTTTAATAGTGTGCTGGTTTGATGAAAATCACAGCGGCCATGTACACACTGCAGGTAAATTCAGTTGTTAATGTTTTATTAATATATTGAAAAATAATAATAATTGCAATCAAATGAGTTGACATCCTTGTTTATAGCTACAAGATGCCAATTTAGGTAGTGACACCTATATTCCAAAGAAAGGCCAAAAACAACCCACCAAGATGTGCCATTTCACACATATGACCTTAGTGTAGTGTCCTGTAACAAAAAACGACACATCATTATTCTTGTCCACCTGCAGAAGAAACATTGACCCTCTTGGAAATGGACTTGACCCCTCTGGCCCCTTAATGATCCTGCAATCACAAGGCTCGGCTTGACCTCAAGAGCCCAGTCAGACAGAAGTTGTGTCACTGGTGGGTCACATCAGCGATCAACTCTACGAAAAGCCTGCTTAACCTCAAGAGCAAATCCACGGAGAGAAACCAAGCACGAGTAATCGTTTCAGACTGGTCCTCCACTGACTTCGATTAAGGAGAAAATTAGGAAAACTACCCAAATATGCTTGTGGAGGGTGGAGGAAAACCACCCATTTTGTTTTTAGGACCAGGAGGTGGAAGGAAAGAGATCATGTTGAAAAGGTTTCGTAGGATGCCAGCTCCAAAGGAGATGCTTCATGCTTTGATTGAGCTATTTTTAATGCTTATTATCTGGGCATGCAGAACAGACCTTGCTCATTATGTGATCGTTGCCCTTAACTAAAACGTCTGTGAGACACATGTATCTACGTTTGCAATAGCATTCAAAGATACACCCAAAGAACAATCCAGATCTCAGCAGCTTTATTCGCTTAAAGTGAATCTGAAATGCATTAAGTCAAACCAAAGTATAGATCCTGGCTCTCTTACACTATTCGTCTGAGTTTGATTGAAGGTATTCATTCCCTCACATCAGACTGCTTCCACTTCTCCTGATTGGCTTCATCTGAGTACCTCACACATGTCATTCAGTCGTTGAGTCACTGCCTACAAATTATTACATATTGGTGAAGTCATATAACACAGCCCAGGATGATTTCACTGAGCTTGATTTAAATGTCATATTAATCAGTATGTCTTAAGACATTGCGGCCAAATCCACCCGTAGGGGGTTGTCTATTGGGAAAATGTTTTCTCTTGTTTATGGTGGAACCATGAGGTTCACATTTGGCATACTAGCACATAACTTAAATGCAATTCACAGAAAAACTGTGACATTGAATGGTCAGTGACAGCAACATTAGTTCCACAGCATTATGTTCAACTGTTTTCAAATTCATACTGTTCAATCGTAATATGCTAGTTCAATATTTGAGACTATACTAGACACTCTCCAAAAAGAATGTCTACATTTCTAATGTTTAATTCCTCTGGGTAACTCTTACTTTTAATACAATTTTAAAAGATATTTTACAAATCTTCCCTCTAGTTCAGCCTTCTGCCACAGTGCATATGTGTCTTTAACTATTCAAATGTCCATCCCCACTGGAGAAATATCATTCTATTACAGAATAAAGCACAGACCCAGAGGAATCTCTGACAAGATGAGTAAAGACAGTCCATGTCTTCTCTGCAGCTCTGTGATGTCAAAGAAATCCATCAGTCTCCACCGCAGCTTTCCTTAAATTAGGTTAAACAAGAGAGTTCTGTTTTCTGTGAAATCTGTATTCCAAGAAAGGAGTGGTTTTGTAACATCAAATCCTTATTCTTCATCTCTGGCAACTCTATGACCTTTTCTTTGGTCATCTGAGATCCAACTGTCAAGCAAGTAAATACGTACAGTGAGAAAGCTTCTTTGTGTGATCCTCCGCTGTCAGTGAGAAGATTGCTCTTCTTAAAAGCGTTCGATGGCCACGGATCAATCAAAATCTCTGCTCCTCACTGGGTTTTCCCCAAGAACAGATTGAGGACACATTGAGTACCACTTCAGCTGATCTGAGTCTGGCTGTCAGATGTGCCCATTGAGTGGCACCTTTTGAAGTTGGATTAAATGTTTTAACATGCATATGTTTAGAAAAGGAAATAAATGTTGAAGAAGGCGAAAGAGAGAGAGAGAGAGAGAGAGAGAGAGAGAGCGAGAGAGATGTTCTTGTGAGTTCACTGAGTGTGGGAGCAGGAAAAGGGGGAGAGAATGGAGAGTTAATTCCCCAAGAGGGATTCTGCTTGGGCATTAATCTTCACCGTTTGACAGCTCTGAACGTTTTTTAGAGAAGCACTCTTTCCTTGTGCCATTATAATGCTTCACTCAAGCAAAAACCCCTTATAGACGGGTGGGGTGGTCCCTGAGGGAGGACTCCTGTTTGATTCTGCACACCGCTGCCTCACGGAGGCCATTGTTGGAGGGTTACGAGTGAACAGGAAGCTACGGACACGCTCACCATGTCCGCTCCCTTGTCTGATTTGCTCTGAAAGTAAATGATAAGCAGTGTACACATCCCTGGACATCCTGTGGAATCTCTTTGAACTTTCAGGAAGAATATTACTCAATGTCCAAGAGTACAGATTGATCAAAGCATGCAGTTCACGTTATATATCAGAAAAAGAGATCTTTGTTTTAGTTGGGGAAATCATACCTCAAATAGTATTTTGAGAAGTGTGCCATTACTTTTACACTGTAATCAGACTTACAATGCTTTGGCAGCATGATGAAAAAACAGGTGAACAAAAAATCTCCTACTGTATTTGAAGAGTTTGGTTCCAAAACGTGATAAACGCCATTTAAAAATACAGCGTATAGCACTAGTCAACTAAATGAATGTAACATGGCAAAGATGAATGCACTTTTGGAAGTTGAATGTAAGGGAAATGTCATTTTGGAATTTCTGTGGTTTAATGTGATTTTGTTGTTCATGTATGTTCATGATGAAATGTTATTTTATTGTTGTAATTAATTTATAGCATTAACAAGATGACCCGTTGAATTCATTTTTGGAACGATGACTGATTGAATGTATTTTTAGTCCAGTGCCTGTGTATAAGATTAGTATTGACCAAGTTCAGAGGCTGTCATATGTGGATCAACTTACTATGTTGTGTATTTTCAACAGTTTCAATATGAAAAATAACTTTTATATTGATTCAATGGATTTATTGCATTTTGGAAAGAAAAAAAAAAAAAAAACGTGATGGATTTATTGCATTTTGGGAAAAAAATAATACAATTTTATAATAAATCTTTGAAAATAAAAATCTGGATTCAATTTTTTAATATTATTATAACCTAAAGATGCTATGTGAAAGTTTGAAACAGAAAATAGTGGTTTTCATCTTGCCACTTTCTTGGTAAAGAATTTTACTCAAATTAATCAAACTGCATTTATAGCGTTTTGGAACCAAACTCTTCATTTCCTTCTGTAGGAGCATTGCAATGATCTACTCGTCGTTTAAATTCTGCTAAAGAGTAATTTTATTCAATATCTAGCAGTTAAACACCCTCTGTAAATATTTGCATAAAGGGGACATATCAATTACTCTCGCAGTAATGTCATTAACCCTTTACCTGTCACCCCCCATTTTGGCATGGAGACACAACATGACATACCCAAAATAAAAAGGTTGCTGCTCATGAGTCTTTTTGACTAGATACATAATCAACATATGTTTACAAAGCTGACACTTCAAAGTTTACTGTTCAAGAATCAGAATTACTCAGATTGTTATGATACTAGAGATACATAAGCTCAAACATAAAAACAAAAATAAAAATATTAAAAATATATATTTTTAAATGTATAAAAAATTGTTTCTAAAAGTATTTACCACAGCAACATAATGAAGCTAAAGCCACAAGTCTACTCATGATTCATTTCAAATCTGAGGACATTATCTGTAAAACTATGCATTTTATGAAACATTTTGTAAAATAAGTGTTTTTAGAGAAGACTAATAAAGGGCTAATAAAATTGATTTATGACCCCCTGTAAGCTCTCCTGTAAGCTGTCTCCTCATGTCTGGCTCGGCAAACTGCTCCATTCATGATGCTATTGTTCTCACTCGACAAACCTTTCACACCTCCGCCAGGTATGAGACATAATCCTCATTATTCCTTTATCATTATTCTTTTGTATTATTCAGCCATTATTAGCCTTTATTCTGGCATTACAAGGTTTACCAAGCCGTATCGCTTCAATCCCAATATACATTTACCCAACTATTATCAAAAGTCTTTCTAAAAAATACAACAAAACATTCAAAATACATTATGAAGAAGAGCTGCACCTGTTCTGCAGCTGCATTAGAGCTAACATTAGCATCAAGCTACATAAGACAATTTATGAGATTATTAGTATACTTTTACTCAAAACTCACTTTAAACCACCATCGAGTGTTTGTAATAACCTCCTTTTGCGATCTCATGTAGAATTTGGTCGTTTACTGTTAAAATATGCTATTTATAGCCTTTTATATCGCTGCACAAATTAGCATTTCGGATGTACACATTCTTTATTGTTATGAAAATACCCCAAATCTCAAGAAAATCACATACAAACCATATACTATCGTAATTGTGTGTTTATTATTTGGATATTTCATGGGTACATACGTTTCTCTGTGTTTGTTGTTGTCAGATATGAACGCGGAAGAGCGGGGAAGTGCATCACAGGATGAGACAGGGCGGGATATGATGCACATTTATGACTGACACAACGATGGACGAATCCGGTTTCTCTGAGTCAGAGCTCGAGCACGGAAGAGTAAACACTAGTGATGAGAAGTCTGGTTCTTTTCCGTGAACGGATTATTTCGGACAGTTCGTTTCAATGTACCGGTTCAAAAAACGGTTCATCGGTTCTTTTATGCCCTAACGTAATGACGTCATTCACGATGACGTAATGATATCAAGTCTAACGTCCCGGGATGGGATGAAAATACACATTCAAATATATAAAGTCAGTAATCATAACTTCAGTCAGTTAAAACATCATAATCATGATCTGAAAAGTTTACAATTAAGTTTTGCAACTAAGCACCCAAATACAGTAACAGGCAGTGAAGTGCATATTAAGTCTTGAAGAAATAAAGTAAATAAATTAGTTTTCATAATTTCAACATTTACGGTAGCTTCACGCTGAATCACGCATTCTCAGTATCATCAGCTCATTGGTTCTCAAATTGGACGTGTCCGAAAGAAACGGTTCTCGGTTCAGTGTACTGGTGATCCGAAAACCGATGCAACCGGTTCTAGACTCGAGAACGAGAACCGCTCCAGCATGTAATACCAGGGCGTGTACGTTCATTAGTACCCGGTGCGTTGCACACATGCTGCTCTGCTCGTGTTCATCTTCAGTTCTCTCTTCACAGCAGTTCAGTCAGTGTACTGTTTGAGTAAATTAATTACTCTGGGATATTGGTTTATTTCGACTCAGAGGGAGTGTCAACCCCGTTAAAAAAGTGAATAACTTAAGTAATTTGTGCTTACTGGAGACGCGATCCGTTTCAAACGATTCAGTACGATTTGGTGAACTGGTTCAACCGGTTCACTAAAAAGAACCGGTTAAATCGAACGATTCGTTCACGATCCAGACATCACCAACTCACTGAGACAGCCCAGGGGGCTGCTAATTTTCATCAGATCGCGTAAATAAGTGGAAAACTAATAGAAATTATGATTCTGTCTGAAGAAATATGAAGTAAACATGTGTAAATAAATCTATATATCTCCATGTATATGCATCTTTGGAATATAAGCCCTTATTGACACTGTTCAGTGAAGCTATGTGAACACAAATAAATCGCTGCAGATGTGACTGAATATGAATGCGTGGTGAATTTCTATTCTAAATATGACAGATACGGAATTATTATTTTGCACTCCTCGCATAAATTACTAAACTACTGTCACTGCAACAATGTTTTATCAAAACACTGGTCAAATATCGAAGCTAGAGTCTTTTATCTTTCTACTGATGCACAGTTTGTCCAGATCAAGTAAAAGTGTGATGTTATATCATGCTGTGAAAATGAAACAACAATAATCTGGGGCCGTCACCGATCTTTGTCAGTTAAGGGGTTAATGGTAAATGGTGGTCAACAGAAAGTTAAAAGTGAGAACTTCACCCAGTGGGAATGGGAGTTCCTGTGCTTCCTGTAGAAGGGCAAAATATCCCCCTCTCTGGCACAGAATCTCAAATGCACCTCATACACACAGCTCATTCTCTGTCTGGTTCTGCTGCAATGCACTGACAGGGCTGCCAAGGGACTGCGCTTGCTGTCACTGGATGTCCTTCAAAGAGAAACAGCCCAGATCCTCTGTGTCTGGCAAATAATTAAAATTCAGCGCATGTAAAGCAAGGGTCAAGGCCGCTGACCACTGCGAAATCAGCCAACAAATTAGTTTCTTAACCTGCAACAGTTCAAGGACAGTTACTGTCTGTAAACAGAAGCGATAGAACGGAAAATGTATGATGAAGTTTGACATAAGCAGTCCTCACTGAGTCCACAAGCATGCAACATACTTATCCTTTGAAAACTAGCACCAGTTGTACTCAAGGTCTCTTTCCTGTTTGCACTACTTACGCTCACAAATCTACAGTTTTCTGTGGTCAGCATTGGTGGTCGAAATCTTAGTAATGTGCTGTGTAGTATCACCTTGATGACTGCTCAGTTGAAACCCTTGGTTAATTACTCTCCAGTTCTTTCCTGTTTCACAAGGAAAGTGGGCCAAGTTTCCACTCTTCGGTCCTCTTGTTTGAAGTGGACCCCTCTCCAGTTCTCCTTTTCTTTAGCTCATCCACATTCAAGCACTCCCTAGTCTCTTAAATAACACAGCCCTTCCCCATTGTTCCCTTGTGGGCACCTTTGACCACATTGTGAGGGCCTATAAAGGATGCACACAGGAATGTGCCCACACTGGGGCTTCAACTTAGCAGGGAAAGCGTTTGTTTAATTGTGTGTAATTATCTTCAAATTGTTAGGGGGTGAGGGAACACCGCATGTGTGCTCAGCTTGCCGTGGCTCGTTACATCCGAGAGCCCGTTGAGCAAATCCGAGCAGCATGGGAGATGCGTAGCTAAACCAACACAGAACTGTGGCATCAAGCCACTGGGAAACGAATGCGCCTGTTCGAAACTAGAACACAAATTGTTGCCCTCTACATGGCCATGGATGCATGCCAGTGCAAATTCCGAATTTTTCATTTTTTCATCTCTCTCTGTGACTTTGAACTGAGCAGTAAGTGGCAGTTGGATTTTCATGGGGTTTGATGGATGTACTTGTATAACAAACAAATTGTTGAGACTTGGGTCCATGTGAAAGGCATTAACGAAAGCAAAGGCATAGATCATCCATGGTTCATACTGCTGAAATGCCCCACCATGAAAAGATTACGATCTAAGACACCGATGCATACTTGCTTTCTGCACCAATGCCAGACCTTTCCTGACAAATGGAATAAGCACAATCATACCTTGAAATGGGCATATTGGCTTGGTTCTGTCCACCCAATCCATTGAAACACCGTCCATCATCATCAAAAGTGTATTAATAGACAGGACACAACGATTGGATGCAGTGGTGGTGATGGATTGGTCCAAAAGCCACGCTTGGGGTGCATTTCCAGAGACTCCAACGCCAGACGCCATCATAGACAGATGAAAGCATTGGCCTGGCCCAGAGATTCTCAGTCTGGGGATGAGTTCAGTCCAGACACATGCAACCCAAGCCTGATTGAATGATTGAATGAAAGTGCCCCTTGAAACAAGGTCACCCCTCTTGGTTTGGCTGTTCAGACCCCATTAAAAGGCAAGATGATGCATAACCCAAGTAATTTGTTTTGATGGTTCAGCTGAGTGGAATTCGCTTATTCTTTTTTTGTATTTGACCCCGCTGTTGTCAGATTTGTGTCATGCCTGGCATCAAAAAGACATCTGGACCGCAATGGGAAAATGGTAGATCCTTTCTCTATCTCTCAACACCGGTCAGTTGAAGTACTGATAAAACCCGTCTTGAATGAATACGGGAAGTAAAGGACACCGGAAGGAAAGGACACTACAGTCTCTTGCGTCTATGTGAGTAATGGTCAGGCTTGGGTGGCCTTGGGATCCAGTCGAGCTGATCAATACCTCATAATGTTAACAAGTATTCCCCCTCTTTGTATTCCCTGAAGAAATCTACTAATGATTTTCTCCCATTATCACCCATTTATGGAAGTTGTGACAACCAATCAATTCATAACAGAGAAGTAAAACTGAATACCAAACAAACATAAAATAAATAAATTTCAGAGGAAACAAAGGGCACTTGGGATTTAAAGATCACTGTCATGTGCGCCTGCTCTTGATTGTGTTACATATATGGGTTTTAATGCAACACCCTTTTCAGAGAAAAGTATTTCTTTGATGTGGTTAATTTGAAGAACTTTCTCGAGGCTATGTCAAAACTTGTTTTGCAATTCGTTATGGTTTGATTTTTTTTTTTTTTATTCAGACAATAATTGTCAGTTCAACAAATGTTGGCAGAATGAGTATGAAGAAATTGTGTTTTTTACTTCTTAATAAATCTAACATTGAACTCCATCTGAGATTATACCTGAAACAAGTATAGATGCATTTATTGCTCTTTTGTGATTACTACTGGAGTTTGCTATACCATAGACTTGTAGGCAGTGTTCAACATATAGTGCAGCAACTCCTAGACTGCATCTGAAATCGCTTGCAATACACTCAATCACTATTCCCTACATTACTCTATCAACATAGTCCACTGAATGAGCGATGAAAATAAGTGGGCAAATTTGGGCACTGAGGGGGCATTTACACAACACAGTTTTCAACTAAAAACGGCCAATCATTTACATGACAACATCATTTTGGGGGCCTGAAACGCAAACTTTTAAAAACGTGTTTCAAAGTGCACGTTTTTGAAAATGATACCATTAACGTCTCTGTGTAAACTACAAAAAAGCAAATTTGTGAAAACGACATCATGCGCCTGTGCATTAAATGTTCAGTCTATTGGTATGGGTGTGCGTAGTGTTTCTTTACAAAGTGACATCACCAATGACTGGCCTGGCATGAATAATACAGCTTTTTTAGTAGGTTTCTGGGATCCTTGTGAACGGAGATCATTGTGATAACATTTTAGTACATTGTTGTCTTGTAAACGTACCCTGAGTGCACCGGAAGTTCTCCAGATGCCATCTTCTGGCAAGATGCAGGATTTTGTTATTGAGGTGCATTATGGGATTGAATAAGTTCCCTCATTAATGTCCACTATATGGCTGTCCCCTTAAATAGTACACTATATATATGGAATAGGGTATAGGGAACAATTTCCGGCACATCACTGGTCTCTTGCACCTGTTTCTCTTTGTACAGTCTATTGGAGGAAAAAATTTAAAATAACACTTTAGTTTAGGGACCAATTCTCACTATTAACTAGTTGCTAATTAGCATGCCTATTATTAACTTATTGTCTGTTTATTAGTACTTATAAAGCATTTATTCTACATGACCATTTTCTACAGCCCTAATCCTACCTAATACCCAAAACTTAATAACTACCTTACTAACTATTAATAAGCAGCAACTTTGAGGCAAAAGTCGTTAATAGCAAGAATTGGACCTTAAAATGAAGTGTGACCCAAAAAAAATAATATAACAACAAGTTCCTCATGCATTACTGGGATTTTATCACAATTCGGGGAGTTTAAGCACTTAGCTTTGTGTTGTAACTGGCAGCACCCCTTAACCACAGCATGACCTCTCATGGTTTATTGTTTTATTTTCCTTCAAAAGATAAAAGATAAGGTAATCAGGGTAGGTGTGTAAACAATACAGTTTGTTGAGTCTGCAGACTGTGACTTCTAAAACTCTTAACTCTTATATTTATGATTAGTGATACAAATAGGCTTGAATTCTCACTTGCCCAGACCCAACATCTTTTGAACTTACACATAAATGGGAGTGGGTTGGGGAGGTGTAATACGCTTAGTAAAGGCGGTATACATACCATATCATCTTCCCTTCCAGATGTGTGGCCAGGGTCAGGACAGTGTGTGTGAACAGCACGCTCCGGTTCTGGTGGTCTAGTGCACTGAGGAATGTCACACTTGCTGGCACTTGACGCCACTGACCTGTCACTATGACGAATGGTGTGATACAGACCCCCACGGTCCCAAAGTGCACAGACCCCTAGAGCAAACATAAAACCATTCCTCACTCCAGATCTTTATTAAGATTTTATTTTAAGCCTTCCCACCGTGTCACTTCATAGTTTATGTATATGCTCTGCAAAATTCATAACCACTCTTTTGCAATGGTCAGCATTGCGCTAAACACATTATATGATGACATTATATAAAATGGGAATTAAAAATAAATAAACTCAATTTCTGCATTACTGGAATGAATCTGAGAGTTTATTTTGGACTCAGGTTGTGTTTCCCAGGAACAGATTGGTTTCACTTTCTGACTGGTGTTAATTTATGTTAACTGCTCAGAGTTACGCTCGAATTGCAATCAATGGAGCCACGGCTGTGAGCCAGAGATTGACCAGTATTGAAAACCTTTTTCTCTTGCCTTACTTTTCACTGGGCACCCGGCAGTATGCAGATATATCTAAATCGAAGTCTTTAACCCTGCAATGTTTTTTTTTTTTTTTTCCAATAAAACTGCATTTGCTGCCTTGTGCAACGTATGGACCCGGTAAAAGTGTGATGAAATGAATTTGGCTTTGGTGTTTGGATTTCATGATGCTATTCCATTCATATTTTCCACAGGCAATTTATCCTGGAATTTGAATTTCTCTCAGCAAAAATGCAAACCCATTCCCACACTGAGCACACCGCAATTTACCTCACTCCCATCGGAGAAAGACACACAAACACACTCTGTCTCTCTCTCTTCACACACGCACATACACACACACACACACACACACACACACACACACACACACGCTAAATGACATAAATCTGAAGATCAAGGACAGAAATGCTGCCACGGCCCTCAGGCTCCAGCCCCTTTAGAGGCGCCACTTGCTCAAAATGTGAGACATAATGTCCAAATAATGACAAATAACATCACAAATATGAGACCCCACTGGCCTGGTTCATAATCCACCTTTACAAGGTGCATCTGATGATGAAAGAATGAGTGTTTTACCTGACAGCTCTTGGCTTTGAGGGTCCATCCGCTCCAGGCTGTCCAGCAGCTAGT
>NW_015557276.1:702578-720352 GCF_001515605.1 Sinocyclocheilus anshuiensis | reverse complement strand
TAATCACACATATATATCAGCATAAGCTTTCTGTGTCAGCGCTAAAGACATGCAGTGGAATATTTCTATGCAAAATACAAGGCAGCAATTTAAAATGTTGAGAGGGTTTTGTAAACGACATTAACTTGACAATCACGATGACACTTTTTCTGTTTACTTCTAGCATGCTAAAAAAATGCATGCAACTTCACTAGCAAAGCTAGTGTGCTTTCTGAATCCTGCACAGTAGCCTATATACTATATGTGATAGTTTTAATCAAAATTTGTGGAAACACAAATGGCAGTCCTATGCAATAACATGTCAAGAAAAGTTAGAAAAGTTAAAAGTTGTCGTTAATATTACTACCATTCAGTTTGTCACATTGGAAATAGAACAGGCTAAGCAACACACACACACACACACACACACACACACACACACACACGCTAAATACCAACCTCCTAGGGAAGGATTTATTTTCCCTTTGCTAAATCTTCTGGTAAATATATCACACATATATATCAGCATAAGCTTTCTGTGTCAGCGCTAAAGACATGCAGTGGAATATTTCTATGCAAAATACAAGGCAGCAATTTAAAATGTTGAGAGGGTTTTGTAAACGACATTAACTTGACAATCACGATGACACTTTTTCTGTTTACTTCTAGCATGCTAAAAAAATGCATGCAACTTCACTAGCAAAGCTAGTGTGCTTTCTGAATCCTGCACAGTAGCCTATATACTATATGTGATAGTTTTAATCAAAATTTGTGGAAACACAAATGGCAGTCCTATGCAATAACATGTCAAGAAAGAGAAGAAAAGTTAAAAGTTGTCGTTAATATTACTACCATTCAGTTTGTCACATTGGAAATAGAAATGGAAGGTCAGGCTAAGCACACTGTGGGATGCAATACTCTGTGCAGTGTGTTCTCTTCCATATATATGTTGGCAAATATACAAGGCAATCTGGGTTATCCATCCATACAATTATTTTACACTGTTCATACAGCAGAAATAGTACAATGGTAGTAACTGTAACTCAATATGGCATAAAAAATTAAAACCACATGAGCTGCTGTAGTTGCTGTCACATTGCAGTCAACCACTATTTCATATTCCTATCGCTCTGCCAAATCTGGTGCCTGACAGATAGGTTTTCACAGACATGACACTAAAGCAGAATCAGCATAATATACAGAACACACAGTATGTACACAGACTCACTACAATAAAACATCTATATGGTAAAATATGTATATATGCATGTACATTTACGCATGCATGTATGAATACACAGATTCTTTTGAATGGCCAACACTGGAGAAATTCCAAAATTCCAATTTTGACGAATTGGTGACTAATTTTATGAATTTGTACAATCCCATTTTCATATTCATTCAAAATGGGTTTTCATATTCATAGGTCGCCTCGCAATCTACGTGCCAACTGATGGTTTGATTTAGGTGTGGAGCTTCTTACATTTTTTTTTTCCAAAAAATTGTGTTTATACACTAATCACATTGAATCCATATGAAAATGACTCCTTGCAATATAGTTAACATTTTGCATGTGATTGTGTTGAGAATTTCAAACAAAATGTGAGCTGCTCCAGTTAAAGTGTCCTTTTAAACTCATCTGTTTATCTTCAAAAATCTTCATCCACGATTTGGCATCTGACACCCCATAATGTGACTTTATGTTTAAACTGTGCGAGCAAAAAGTTTTTTGATAAGTTTTTGATCGGGAGCTTTTATCTGAAACTGGAGCTTCTCTGATTTGCATTAAATTACATTAAATTTGTATTAAAGAAAGCTGCAGCTGGCTTCTCACCTAATCACACATATATATCAGCATAAGCTTTCTGTGTCAGCGCTAAAGACATGCAGTGGAATATTTCTATGCAAAATACAAGGCAGCAATTTAAAATGTTGAGAGGGTTTTGTAAACGACATTAACTTGACAATCACGATGACACTTTTTCTGTTTACTTCTAGCATGCTAAAAAAATGCATGCAACTTCACTAGCAAAGCTAGTGTGCTTTCTGAATCCTGCACAGTAGCCTATATACTATATGTGATAGTTTTAATCAAAATTTGTGGAAACACAAATGGCAGTCCTATGCAATAACATGTCAAGAAAGAGAAGAAAAGTTAAAAGTTGTCGTTAATATTACTACCATTCAGTTTGTCACATTGGAAATAGAAATGGAAGGTCAGGCTAAGCACACTGTGGGATGCAATACTCTGTGCAGTGTGTTCTCTTCCATATATATGTTGGCAAATATACAAGGCAATCTGGGTTATCCATCCATACAATTATTTTACACTGTTCATACAGCAGAAATAGTACAATGGTAGTAACTGTAACTCAATATGGCATAAAAAATTAAAACCACATGAGCTGCTGTAGTTGCTGTCACATTGCAGTCAACCACTATTTCATATTCCTATCGCTCTGCCAAATCTGGTGCCTGACAGATAGGTTTTCACAGACATGACACTAAAGCAGAATCAGCATAATATACAGAACACACAGTATGTACACAGACTCACTACAATAAAACATCTATATGGTAAAATATGTATATATGCATGTACATTTACGCATGCATGTATGAATACACAGATTCTTTTGAATGGCCAACACTGGAGAAATTCCAAAATTCCAATTTTGACGAATTGGTGACTAATTTTATGAATTTGTACAATCCCATTTTCATATTCATTCAAAATGGGTTTTCATATTCATAGGTCGCCTCGCAATCTACGTGCCAACTGATGGTTTGATTTAGGTGTGGAGCTTCTTACATTTTTTTTTTCCAAAAAATTGTGTTTATACACTAATCACATTGAATCCATATGAAAATGACTCCTTGCAATATAGTTAACATTTTGCATGTGATTGTGTTGAGAATTTCAAACAAAATGTGAGCTGCTCCAGTTAAAGTGTCCTTTTAAACTCATGTGTTTATCTTCAAAAATCTTCATCCACGATTTGGCATCTGACACCCCATAATGTGACTTTATGTTTAAACTGTGCGAGCAAAAAGTTTTTTGATAAGTTTTTGATCGGGAGCTTTTATCTGAAACTGGAGCTTCTCTGATTTGCATTAAATTACATTAAATTTGTATTAAAGAAAGCTGCAGCTGGCTTCTCACCGTTTAAAGTGGTCAGTCATCCACATTTAGACACTTAACACTCATTCTGTTCTTAAGTGGGCACTCTTCGGTCCGTGGTGGTCCACTTCCCTTCAGTCCTCATAATCCACAATCATGCAGTTGTTTTACTGTTCCATGCTACTTTTCCTTCTCGGGACGCTGCTTTGATCTCCGTGGTGCTCTTAGGGTTTAATTGGCCCTTTATTTGTGGAAGCAATGGACCCTGATAGTGCAGAAGATAAGGAAGGCTCAGCTGAATAAAAACAGTTGGCTACTATTAGGACTGGTCCAAGTGTTCCCCATGGGTTTACTGAGCTGAGCCCACGACAGCAGCTAAACAGCCTGCTGCTCAGCGCAGCCGCTCAAAATTTCATTACAGTCTGTACCCAGTCTGATTACCTACTAGTAAAGAGCCCCATTTAATATCTTTAAATGTTTGATGAAGTAGTGGTTCATACATATAAATGATGTTTATTCAGTTTATCTGTATTTTTTTTTCTGTAGAGTTTATTTATTTAAAACAATGTAGCACCTGTAAGTTAATATTGTTAAATAGATGAAACATTTTGCATTTCAGTAACTTTTAGCGTGTTCTTCATCTCTGACCTAATTATCATATAAACACTGGCATAGGCACCACCAGCAGCCCATATTCTCTGGTTTTGTTTAATACGATTCACACAAACTTTAGTTCCAACTATTTAAGTTCTGTTATAAAAATGCTTGATTGTCTGATCTTTCTTAAACATTTAGTTTCAAATTATGTCCCATAAAATGCCATTTAAAACTGAACTGTATTGTGAAGAGAGGCTGATGAGATTTAAAATGTTTTCTCCCTTATTCATCTGCTCCTTATTTGCTCTTCTAAATAAAGAAAGAATTAAGTAATTTACAAGGTAATTCAATTAAGTTATTTATAGTGCTGTCAAACGATTAATCGTGATTAATCGCATCCAAAATACAAGTTTTTGTTCACGTAATATATGTGTGTGTACTGTGTATATTTATTATGTATATATAAATACAAACACATGCATGTATATATTTAAGAAAAATATGTAATGTTTATATATTAAATATATTTATATATAATATAAATTATATGAATATAAAAATATTCATGTAAATACATGTAAAAATATTTTAAATATATATAGTGTATGTGTGTGTCTTTATATATACATAAATATACACAGTACACACACATATAATGAGTAAACAAAAACTTTTATTTTGGATGTGATTAATCGCGATTAATCGTTTGACCGCACTAGTTATTTATAATTAATAAACCATAATATAATTTATTTGTTTTATTTTTTAAGTTGTTTATTTAGGCTTGTATTTTTATTTAAAAATATAAATAAATAAATAAAATTGAGTTGACAATTTTAAAAACACCAACTTTTCAGTTATCCTCATTTGTTATGTGCATATGTGATCCAAAAAAATTGAGACCACACTAACATTTTTGAAATTCACTAATTCAAACCTTGAAATAAAGAAAACCTTTTTTTTTGTAATGAAGAATTAGAATTCTGCTGCATTTTAAAGTCACTAATCAAAATGCGACTGATTGATGTGATCAGATTCACATTATCTTTCACATCAACTTTTGCTCTGTTAAATTAATATTCAAATTCTATTAAATTAGAGGGCGGAAAGGTAAAATGGGACCTTTTTCGATAGTGATCTCAGACCTTTGGACCCCACTATTATAGTTATGTGGTTTATGATGAAAGCTTGGTTATCTATCTCAAATATCTTGATTTCACTGTGGGAAGTGTCGTGTGTTTGAGTCAAACACTCATCCACAAGTGCTTTAATAGATATCCAAACCCATGATGGGATGTAAAGTTAGCAGCTTCGTGTTGGATGAGCAAATGTCCCTTGTTCAACCTAATAATACATTTCCACTTTTGTCGAGATCAGTCAACTATTTTGAACCTCAGCGTGGATGTAGGACAAAACGCCCACATTATTAACAAAATGAGCAGGTCTCGCTCTCTCCTCCTCTTTCTCAGAAGCGCATGAGTTTGGCATGTGCTAAACTATAAACTAGGTCAAATACTGAAGTTGTTAGAACGAGAATGTTGTTAGAAAGCAGCCGTACGTGCATGCCCGTTTCCCAAGTGTGCTTTGTTTTAATGAAACCAAAGGAGGACGGGATCAGAGTGCATGGAAAACTTATGGAGAGCTCTTTAAACGTTAAAAGTAGGACCAGAGAAACGGTGCGTTTGAATGTCCAGGCAGAAATATGGCTGGATGGAAGTTTTCATCTCTAAGCTATATTCTGTGGAAATGGCTAACCCTTCAAAGAGACAAACCTGACTGGGCTCAGGGCAAAGAAATTGCAACTTGAAGCATTTCGTAAGTCTATTCGGTATTAATGAAGCAGAAAGATGAGGACACTTAAGGCAATATTTCATCCAGTAATGAAAATACTGTGGTTTATTCATCATCATGTTGTTTCAAGCCTACAACTTTCTTTCTTCATGGAATACAAAAAGAGAACTTTAAGACTGTGCTGTTTTTCCCCCATTATTTATTTATTTATTTTTGCATTTTAATTAACTATTTCACAAGCACATAACTAATAATAATAATAATAATAATTTAATTAATGAACTAATTTAATTAATACTTTTTAAATACATTTTAATATGTTTGTTTGTTTATCTGCCACAGAATAAAAATAAGGTTATTGCAACTTTTCATCTCAAAATGCAAACTTTTTTTTTTTTTCAAATCTGGATGTGAGATATAAAACTCAGAATTATGAGGAAAACTAAGTCAGAATTCTGAGATAAATAGTTGCAATGACATGTATTATTATGATTATTATTATTACTACTACTAATGCTACTCTATGGTGGAAACAGGCTTCCATATTTCATATGAAGATGTGACTTAAAGTAAAGCATCCTGTCTTCCTCAAGTCTTCATTTAACTTCCCATCTATAGCTAAATTTTAAACTTTAATTTCCAATCTTAACTATAACTGTCCAGGATTCGAAATTGTGTTTTCCCATGCAGTTACAATGAACGGGCTACAAATACTTTGTATTAGAAATGGACCAAAATTAAGTTAATTTTATTTTATGAAATATTTAGCATTATTTTCATGTTGACTTGAAAGACACAAATACTGAAGTTTGACTCATGAATATAAATTGGCGCTTTTTTAGTTCAATATTCTTATGGTGTTGCAGGTAATTATACATTTTTCATCAAAAATGACAGCAAAATTGCATTGTTGTTTGTCTTGCTGACAGTTTAATGTTTCTTAGTTAATTGCAAAGACTAATTTGGAGAGTTGACCAGCTGTAAACCACAAAACTAACAAATCAGTCACAGAATGGCTCAGTAGAAATGTTTGCAGATAATACCTGTTTATGACTCTGAATGAAGTTAATTAATGTGGCTGTCTGGCGAATGGCAAGGGACCACCTAAAGACAGAACGTCTAAACCAGCACCTGTTTGTGCTGGCCAAGTTGACCATACTGCAAGCTGGCTTTCCACACTCTCGCCAGGTAACAGTGGGAAGCAGAAATGCTCGATCCCCCTCAAACACAAGCCAAAGTCAACTGCGTCTCCATCCAAACGTCCATATCCCCCTGACCAGTCAGTCATTCCAGCGGAAGAGCAGCATTAGGGACTCAAGCTAATGGATGTGACATGTGCATTACAGAAACTCTACTTAACTTCAGACAGTGTAAAGACCTGGTTTTCAGAAGACAGGTTGCAAATCATGGGGGGTTTGGGGGATGTTCTCTTAATTAAGGCTTTCCATTCACCTTGGCGAGGGGACCTCAAAACGTTCGAAGGTCTGCAACTCCCCAGAGGACAAAACAAAATAAAACGCAGATATTTTCACACACATATACATATATTGTCGCGGGGTGAATGAGAACACAGACTCGGTACTGATCGAAAGAACCCCGGAGGGTGATTTATTGCCCACACACTGATCACACGTGCTCTGATGAATGGTGCTCGTCTCAGCGTGGTGCTCGTGGGGTGAAGTGGCGTGGTGCAGATCCCTCTCCCGGGGTGCCTTCGGAGTCTGTGAACAAGGAGAAACAAGCATTAATGTCGCCTGGAGCTCCGGGGTGCCTTCCCGCTGGTGTCTCTTCTCCTGGCTTTTATGGGCAGCGGGAACGAGCTCCAGGTGCGCCACTCATCACACACAGGTGTTGTGCGTCGGTGATCAGTGTGGCAGCGGAGTTTCCAGGGCGACGCTAATCTGGACTCGGGATACTCGCCACAATATATATATATATATATATATATCAACTGAAAAAAAGGTGCAACTCTCACTCTAGAATAGAAAAAAATAGAACTTTAGTAGTTTAAAAAAGAAGTAAAAACTTGTTTTAAAATAATACAGTTTTTTTTCTAGAGTGAGAGTTGCACCTTTTCTTCAATTGAAATGTATTTACTCAAAAATGCATTAAAATGCAATTCATACTGTACATACAATTACCTAAACCTCTTCTATGAATAACATGTTTTTAGTTTCTTAACTAAAATTAATTTTGATATTTCCGTAGGCAACACAGTGTACAAAATCTCAGTGTTACAATTGTTATTATAATAAAGAATACACTCATTGAAAGAAAAGAATACCAAAGTAGTTTGGCATAATCTTTTATTATTATATCTTACAAAAAATAAATAAATAAATACAGTAAAGTAGTTTCTCTACTTATTAATATTAATATAAAAAAGTGATGTTTCACGGCCAAACAAAAAGCATCCCTCATGGCTCCTCATGACCATATGTTAAGGTCAATAAATCTCTTAAAATATTAGATCATTTGACATTTTTATGATAGTTCAAGTATAAAATTGCCATATGGAGTGACGCAATGAGAAAAACAAATCAATTATGTGATTTTTATTTTATTTTTTATAATGGTTAAGATTTGTACACTTATGCATTTAATGTCTAAGTAAAATGTTATTTTATTTATGTAAAAATGTATACTTTTATATGTTATTTTATTTTAGCCAGAACACTTAACTTTGGTATTGACTGGAGGATTGACAAAAAAATAAAAACATCTCAAAACTGTCATTATTCATTACTTTATTTTTGATTTTCCCATCACAAATATATCACCAAAACCTTAACTGTTTTGTTTAAAACATCTTAGAAACTGACAGCTTGCAAAGAAATGGTCATTACTGACAGAAATTCTCTTAAAATGCCCAACTCCATTGAATAAATTACACACTGCAATTGACCAAGTGCTCTTCAGTCAATGGTAACCAGCCCAGGACAGAGCAATATACTGTCGATTGTTCTGAATTTGATGATGCATTTAGAGTGGATGTGATGATGATGGATTCAAAGATTACCTGTACAGGTTTTTTTTGCAGAATGCACTAAAAGAGCATTTACCTTCTACTATTTGGTCGCAATTTAAAGTCTCTTGAACTTGCCCTCACTATTCTCTGGACGGCTGACTTCTCTTCAGCTTTAAACATGACAGCCTGAGACCGAGCTCCGAACGAATGACAGCACAGCTGTTCTGATCTCTGCCAAACTACACTACTAGAGGTTATGACTGTTATTTCCCCAATCCCCGTTTAGACGCAGTGTATTTTTGCATTTAACGCCCTCAGCTGAGTTTGAGTTAATGATTCAATGTACGTTTTTTAACCCTACTTTCTTCCCACGTATCAGTGGTGTATCTCAGAAGCTCATCCTGTGATATTGAGGCCTATTTTCTACCGGACATTAGCTGCTTGAATGTAACTGCAGTCCTATAATTTGGCCTGCTGTAGGAAAGTGACAATTTAGGACCGAAAAAACTTACTAAATAGGATTCAGAAAATAGCCATCCAAACGCACCAATTTCACTCAAGCTGAAACATCTTTATTTCAACACTCAATAGTTCTCGAGTTTTCACAAACCAAATTCATGTGAATTACGAACTGCAGTATAAAACCAGTGTATGCAATGTCCTAAGCTGACATGAAGTGTTAAAATAGCAAGACATTTTTTCTCTCATTGGTCCAAAATCCCAATCCATGATACAGTCCAACATTATGGAAGTTCTGGAAGTAAAATCTTTATACACCATTACAACAGAACTACTGTAAGCTCCAAGGCTGTTAATCAATGGTATATGCTTTTGTTGAAGTCATCTGTTCACAGGCCTGGACTGGCCATCGGGAGCACTGATTCCCGGTGGCCTGGCGGCTGATTTGGCCCGCTGCCCTGATTTTAAAAAAAAATTTTTTTTTAGTTATTATTATTATTAATATTTTATATTTATGCCTTCTCAATGTACCAAAGTGATCATTTCTGATGTTTTCATTCGATAATAAATCTATAATAAATCATAAATCGGTTAGTCTTGACTGTCAGCGCCGCGCTACACGCCCTTTTTCTCATAATTGAGAGTTAAAAAGTCAGAATTTCGGGATATAACTATATAAACTCACAATTCTAACTTTTTTTTTCTCAGAATTGTGAGAAATAATCTCGAAATTGCGAGAGAAAAAAAACGTCAGAATTGCAAGATATAAACACGCAATTCTGAATTTTTTCTTACAATTCTGAATTTTTTTCTTGCAATTCTGACTTTTTTTTCTTGCAATTGCGAGTTATAATTATGGATATAAATACAATATTTAAATTCTGACATTTTTTCTCACAAATCTGACTCCTTTTCTTGTAATTCTGACTACTTCTCTCAGAATTGTGAGATATAAACTCAATTGCAAGTTATTTAAGCCAATTCTGAGGAAAAAAAGACTGACTATTTACTTACAATTGCGAGTTTATATATCACAATTCTGACTTTATAACTTGCAATTGAGATGTAAACTTGCAATTGCGAGAAAAAAGTCAGAGATAAAAAGCCGTAATTACCTTTGTTTTTTCTTTTTTTATTCAGTGGCGGAAACAGGCTTTCACATTGTAATGCTTTAACAAAGACTTTTTTTTTTTTTGATAAAGCGGACAGGCACTAATGCACACTATACTGTATATTTAACATCAAAAATGCCGTAATAGGCTCTGATTGTGTCACACGATATGTTTGCTTTTAGTGTAGACAGACATATTACATTCTACATCATTTCCTGTCGTTTCTCTCCCCTCCTATCAATTAAACCCTAAAAACATCTAATAAAAAAGGAATGTGAACCCAATAAATGTACAAAAAAAAAATTGTACAACTGAAAGTCAAGCTGGTTTATTGTATAGTGAAATAGAATACATTTTATATTAAACACAGGTGTATATGGAGCAATGCAGCATCCCACCTGTGATCTATTGCAACCAAGTGCTCTTCAATGGAAACAATTGTATGTCTTTCTGGGGTTTGTAGTGCGAGACAAAAGTTTAATAATCAGGAAGGGAAGGATTATTAGAGGAATGTTTTTAATTTGACATGAAAAAAGACAGAACACGCTTACATTGATGCTGCTCTTTCCTGGAGATATTTACTGGAGAACTGCAGCTGTATTTCATATTCATGAACGCTATATACACTGTATTATGCCATATTTGGCATGCTTGCATTACTTGGGATTTCTTGTCATGCAAATAAATAAATAAACCATTGAATTTTAATCATATAAAAATAATAGACTTTAATAACAATAATAATGACTTATGCATAACATATTAGCATATATTTCTTGTTCTGTCAGATGGTCCGTATTACCATTACACTGCTGCGCCCCTGGGACTCTCCATCGCAGGCCACGACAGCTCTGGAGAGGCTGCAGAAAAATAAAGAAAACTGGCACGCTTGAGAAGCCAAAATACTACCCCCAGCTTCCTACATTCACTACATTAGAGTGCAGGGGTTCGCGGGCATCTGCTGTGTGTTATTTGGCTTAACACGGGCTGCTGTCGATGGGGGAGGGAGTGTGCGGCTCCAATAGTAAAGCAATGGTGAAACATGGGGGGAAGTCGGTTTGTCCTACAGTATAGTAAGTGCAGATTTGACATTCGACACTGGAACTTACCTGACATATTTCAGCTAGCTAAATAGATCAATCATAATTTTGTATGACAGATCTCTTGATTGTTTTGAAGTTAATGGATTTCAGGATGCATTGCTACATGTATTCACCGAGCCTATTGAGTTTCATAATAATTACAGGTTTGCTTCGGTCGATGTCGATGTCGGTGGTATTAAACTTGTAGGCTTGGCGAGGTTGAATCTCACCTCAAACTTCCCTGTGGAGTTTGCTAGAATTTTCATCACAGTCTGGGATCTTCATTAGAGTTTCCCACTGAAAGAGAGAAAAACAAATAAAACCTTTTTGACAGTCATGTTCTAGAAGCAGAGAAAACTGTGTATGACATTGGATAACTTCCCAAACATTTAGTCATAATCTGGGGTGACTTTGTAATTGTCATCATTACAAGCTGATGCTGAAAAGACGAACAGCAGATATCCGCTGTCAAAATTAAGACTTTTCAGATCGGACTGTTGTTACTTGCTTTAATAGTAAAGTATAAAATAAAGTTGGTCAAGACTAATTGTAGAATGTGGTTGCCTGTCTTGAGTGAATGTAATCGTGTTTAGTTAAAAACAAAAAAAAACCTGACAACATTCCATGCTACTTATTATTATTATTGGAAAAAAAATTAAGTCTAACCACTTAAAAAAATTATTAATGAATAAATAAATAGTCATAATTAGAGATAAAGTCACAATTGCAAGATACAAACCTGCACTTATGAGATAAGATATAGGCAAATTGTGAGATATAAAATCATAATTACGAGAAATAAAATTTCAGTTGTGTGGTTTCACATCGCAAGATATTAACTGAGAAAGTTGCAGTTACTTAAAAATCTAAAATATTTAAAATATAAAAATTGCAAAAAATAAAAATGAAATATTTTAAAAAGTTGCAATTGTGAGAAAGTCACGTTATAAGATATAAAATATTAAAGATATAAAAAACAAAGTCACAAATGTGAAATTTAAAGTCACATTACAAGATATACAGTATATATAATGTGTACAATGTGAGAAATAACATTACAATTTTGAGAAACAAAGTCAGAATTGTGAAATATAAAGTCACTGATGGTAGATATAAATAACGAATAAAATTCAACTGCCACATTTAATAATTCACAATTGTGAAATATATATCACTAGTACATATAAAGTCACAATTACCTTTTAATTGTTTACTAAAGAGCTATAAATGGCATTTCACACTGAACGACTCTGCCAAGTTTGGAAGATGTAACTTGAAGACTACATACATTTTTAGCGAAAGTAGGAGATTTGGGGGATTTTTGAGGGTTCAATTCAGGAAAACTGTAAGACCGATCAATTAGAAAGCAAAATAAAAACCTATCAAGTCAGAAAATCCTGAAGTACTGGGTTGAGTTTATTGGTAGTTTGAAAGCTCTAGAAAGAGCCAGAAGTTTTGGTCAAGGGTTAGGGATCCTGAAAAACCCTGACCCAAAATAAATAAGAGTGTGTTGGCTTTGTCAAGCCATCATAATGAGAATCGTTTCTTTCTTTACATTGTAAAGTGGGTAAATCATGGTGGCTCGGAGGTTCAAATGAAAGCGCCGGGCACTTTGGCAATACAGAGCAGAGTTACTGGAGCTCATAAGCAAACATTCAAAGCCCGCTGAGATAATAGGCTTTGTGAGATTACAGACACACACACACACATGGATGGATTAAGTGTGTGCAGGAATGAAGGCCGCTGCATGGCAAAAATTGTTCCATCAAAGTCAGCCCTTTCCTGTGTGATCAGTGGGGCATCAGAGTTGATCTCTCTTAATTGTTAAAGTCATTGTTCCGGAACTTCCTGTGCCGGCGCACAGCTCATTAATGTCCACTCTCACATGCTGCTGTGGAGGGCAGACAGAAGGGCCACTCTTCAGATCAGAACAGAACATATATTTTATTTCAATGCACGTTTTTTTTTTTGTTTTTGTAGGGAAGTCAGTGGATTGAAGATTGCAGTCTATAAAAATACATGAAATAGCAATTAGTTTTTCTAAATAATTACATATATAAAATTCACTTTTGTTAAAATATGAAATAATGGACTAAACAATAATGAAAAAAATGAAATCTAATAAAATCTGAACATATTATTATTATTATTATTATTATTATTAATAATAATCTTTTAAAATGAATTCCAAATGCACCTACTGTAAAGATATATTTTATTTTATTCGATTTTTTTTAACCATTACATAACCAATGAGGTACTCAAATGAAAAACAAAACCCAGGTGCTCTTGAATAAAACCCTAATTTGCAATTCAAACTGGTTTCTAAAAACCCAAAGCAGGATGGCAACATCAGAAACTGCCATTTATAAAGCCGTTCTGAACAGAATGGCTTTTCAGACCTTAAAACAACCTCATGATTCTGTTCACAACCTACGAAAGTAATACGAGTTTAATACTTGTATTACCCACAGGGCATTCAATGTTTTTGAAGTTGTAAATAAAAGATTATCAGAGTACATTTTACAAGAACATTCTATATCTGTCTTACTTCAAAATGTCATGTTTAATTCAAAGCATTACTTTCTATTTATCTGTAATTATTTGTGAATTGTAGCCATTTCTGAGTAAAAATTGTTTCTACACCATATGTTTTTCAGTGCTTCTGCCCTGATTTAGTGTTCAAAGAAATGGCCCTTAGAAATGGCTAACCCAATCTCATGAGAAAACATAGGTGGCAATTTTGTATGAAATCATCTGATGTAAAACATACCATTTTTTTGGGGAAAAAAACAAACAAACAAACAAAAACAAGCATGAAGGTCCACCCCCAACCTCACCACTGAACATAACCAGCAATGGGGCATAAACAGCAATGAGATTGTACGTATTCATACAAATTAGCCACCAATTCACCAAAACGTCAACTAGTTATGAATTGCCATGAGTGTGTTCAAATTGTTTTCTTTTTAAATGGCATTTGATCATTCTTCCTCTCTAGACATCAGAGGTGTTCGGGTAATGGCCTTATTTCAGTTAGATTGATTACATGAAAACGCACTATGGCCAGTGATGGCAATAAATCCATCTTCCAACTAATACCACAGCAGGGCATTGCATTATTTGTTCAGTGCTCATTTTTGCGAAAGTGGGCAAATTCTTTCCATTTTCATCTCGCCACATACATTTCTCATGTTCATTATATTGTCAAACTTTAGGAGGAAATTACAGCTCAAACCCCATCAGCTGATTTGTCATTGAAAACACCTGATTTGTCATGTTCGGCTGTTTCCTTTCATATTCTTTTCCAAAATGGAGCTTGTTTGAGGTGACTGAACCGTTCTTAAAGACACTCGTAGCAACAGGAACCTTGCACCAACACCCAGTAAATTCAAAATCAGTGACATAAAATCCAAAATAAATGGAAAATAAATTTAAAATAAATGTTATCTGAGAACTTCTATGCAACAAATCATTCATCTTCATATTATTTAATGTATTTCAATTACTAAGGGCACATAGTTTAAGAACACATGTTCTGATTAAATTATAAACCACCTCATTGGATGCTTATATATTTATTTAGGTTTTGCCTCTAAGCGAACTAATTGGCTACTTTTGTTTAGTATTTTTTTAAAGAGTACCCTGACTGTGGTTTAACTGCTTTAGATGTTGCTTGTTAACAGCTGCAATTTCAAATTAGCTTCCACAATTCAGTGGTAAACATTCATCTAACCTCTCTTCCTATTCCAAGCATATCCATTGCTTACTTCTGTTCTTAAAAAAAAGGCTGTGCATATAGTCACACATAAACAAATCTCACTTTTTAACCATTTCCCTCTCTCTCTCACCCTCATGTTAGCCTGAAGAAGAAAATGAGAGATCAGTAAAAATCCAAAGCGTCATTAAACATTATACAAAGCACACTACGAATGAAAAACAGGCAGTAAAAAATGGCTTGGAGACGAGCCAGAGAACCTATTTAATTCTTCCAGCTGGCATCAGAGTTGATCTCTCTTAATTGTTAAAGTCATTGTTCCGGAACTTCCTGTGCCAGCGCACAGCTCATTAATGTCCACTCTCACATACTGCCGCGGAGGGCAGACAGAAGGGCCGCTCTTCAGAATAGAACAGAACATATGATTTATTTCAATGTGCATGCTTTTTTGTAGGGAAGTCAATGGATTAAAGATTGCAGTCTATTAAACTACATGAAATAGCAATTAGTTAACCGAAATAATTGCATATATAACATTTATTTTTGTTAAAATTTGAAATAATGGAATAATTAATAATAGAAAATGAAATCTAATAAAATCCTAAAAAAAAATAATAAACAAATCTCACTTTTTAACCATTTCCCTCTCTCTCTCACCCTCATGTTAGCCTGAAGAAGAAAATGAGAGATCAGTAAAAATCCAAAGCGTCATTAAACATTATACAAAGCACACTACGAATGAAAAACAGGCAGTAAAAAATGGCTTGGAGACGAGCCAGAGAACCTATTTAATTCTTCCAGCTGGTCTTGTGTTCCTACTACAAATTACTCTACTGCATGTCCAATTTGTTAAAGAAGCTTACATAAATCTTATAAAACATGTACAACATACTCAGCACGACGCAGTGCTGAAATTCGATAGACATCATGCACTTTTCTTCATTTTCCACACTGAAAGTAAAAAAAAAAAAAAACTAGGGAGCTGCCTACGTAGAGAGCATTTTAAGTCATAATAGGTACATTCCCAATGAGAAACATGTTCCAGAATGCAGATAGCACGCTAATACTGCGATTCTTTCTTCTAGCTGGGTTCTGTTACCTGTATCCTCATTGGAAAACTAAATCATTCCCAGCTTGCATTGCATCAAGCCCAGTGAAAAAATAAATCATCTGAGATGGTGGATGAAATAAGAGGTATTGACTAGAAGTTTTACCCAATATTTGTGTACCAGGCTATGTATTTTTAGCTTAACAAGATGCTAACATCAAACTCTTTGCGCTTTACGCAAGATGCTCTTTTATAATGATGATGCATATGTAGAGCATTCAGTCACAGGTGCTCAGAAGAGCCTAAGTGCACTTCAAAAAAGCTGAAAGTATGTGGATTACCATTAGTGAAAGCGAGTTACAACTAGTCAAATAAGTACTGGTAATGTTGCAGGGATATGATGTTGATATCTTTGGACTTTATGTCTCGCTCAGCTTGAAATAGTATATTTGTATAACGTATGCCACTTAGAAACCACTCCAGGAACATTTTGGAACCAGGTCACCTCGCCTACAATAAATTCTCATCTTTTTCGTCTCTTTCTTCCACAGCAATCCTTATTCATTTTCCAAATTGCTCTGGATGAGGCCCTGGGTGAGGAAATGTGACTTTTTGACCAACCGTGTAGCCATGGATGAAAAATGTACAGTTCAAAATGCCTAAAGGGTATCAACAGGTCCACCGAACATGTTCAACTCTCTGTACTTCATTTATCTTTTATGTTATTATTGCTTTATAAGTGCTGGCACTATAAAAACCCAAGCTGATTTCTGGCCCGGGGAACTTTTACTTCAAGTGTGTCACCTAAATCATTGGAGGTTTGGTTGAAAAACAGGACACCCCGTAAAAAGAAGAAGAGGGAAAAAAACACTATAAAATCCCTCTAGCTACAGCATACCCCAGGGAGGCAGAATCAAAACTTCAGTGAAAAGATGTGTTGTATCACATTTAAAATTGCTAAAAGTTACAACGCACCAGTAGAAAAATATTGTTCATACACTACATTATCTAGAGATTTGTATACTTGCTTTTGGCTCCTAGTAGTCACGCAATGTGACCATGATGTGATTTGTTTGTACATTTAGATTTACATTTAGTACTGGTACTATACATTGCTAAAGCAGACATCGCTGGTTTTATTAAATTCAGAGAGTGTATCTCATATATTTGAATACAACTCAATGAATCAGGTTTTACCATTAAAAACACGTTTTTACAAGTAAGATCAGGTTTTGCATTACATTCATTAACTGTGATCAAAGGGGACATCATAAACGATGGTAGTATGGCAAGGAGGAAGTCTCAGTAGCCAAGCCATGAAATTACTAGACCTGACTGAGGAGCTGTGGAGGCAAGGTTTTATTTTCTTCATGTGATGGGGCATGAAACAGAAGTACCTGGAAGTTGCCATAATGTGGTCCACAAATGAGAAGTGACATCAAGCATTTTAACTCGCCTCGAAACACTGACTTGTTGAACTTTGACTAAAATAAGATGGGGAGGGGAGATATTGGAAGCTCAGGAACTTGTGGTAATGAAATATCCATTTAAATATGTCTAAGAGACATACAAAGATCCCTCGTGAGATTATGGACGCATGACAGACAGGGGGAATGAAGATATAAGGTTGAGCGTCCTCCGTTCAGCAGTTGCAAAAGAATCTGAGTGATTGTATGACTCTTGTGAGTGACTTAATGGTGTAAAAAGAGAAGTCTAGGGCTCCAAGGCCTAAACCCTGTGGTACCCCAAGAGTAAGGAGCACATTTAAGCTGACATGGGAAAGATCTATGTTGTGTTTAATAAAAATGATATGATGACTATAATTTCTGCCTATTTTCCAACCAAATAACTGACACACTCATCATTCAATTATAAAGTGCTTTTGTCATTTCAATCTCA
>NW_015557276.1:688964-691971 GCF_001515605.1 Sinocyclocheilus anshuiensis | reverse complement strand
CTGCTGCCTCCTAATATAGCTATCTTGACTTGCCTGTATTACAGCAAGTTTTAAAACAATAGTGGGCTTTTTCCAAAATTCTTTAACAAATTGCATAACACTTGTGTGGAGTCTCCATGTTTTTGGCTTTTCTGTGGCTTGTGGTGGACCAAGATTTTGTTATCATAGAAAATGAGCCATTTCTTGACCCATTTCAGATATAACTGGCGTGTGTTCTTGTCATGTTAAATACCAGTTGAGGTTTGAGCCTTTTTTTTTTTTAAGTTGAGGTTGGCATGCTAAGGAAATATCGTTCCACTCCGCACATATTTTGTCACAAATTCCCACTAAATCCAGCTGTTTTTCTCCCACAATTTCGATTTCTCAGGATGTGAGTCAGATGGATAAATGAATGTTTCCTTCGGTTTAAACAGTTAACTAAATTCTAAATATAGTCAGTTTAAATACTTTTTAAAAACGTACTTGAGAGAAGGCTATTTTTTCCACATCCACTCAAAAGAAATGTATTGCCACCACTAAAAACGCAGTGACAGCATTACTATTAGTTTCGGTGAACTTTGCAAACCACTCAAAATAACCATCAAAACTTTATGAGACACAGTTATACAAGTCATGGTTATCAGAGTGATTTGCTGTCTTTTGAAACTACAAAATAACATAGAAAAATAAAGCCGAGCCATGTCAACAGGTCATCTAGTGAAAAACACTCAGTCCTGGACTTTTTAAAGTGACATATACCAAAATATACATAAACTCCCCAAGTAGCATAGCTCTAAAAAGCCTGATTCATAAAACAGCAGAAGCTACTCAATCTTGGTGGGTTAGACAATGCAATGAGTTTTTTTTTTTTTTTTTTTAATGTGTCTTTTCTTCTAGCATGAAATAAAACACAGAAACTCTCTGATGGAACAGAGACTGAATGTTTCTATGTTAAAGAGGTTCAAGAGAAACACCTGGAGTTTATAGATTTGACCAGCCTTTGCCAGCGGAGAGTGATAAATCAAAGCAAGTGATTACAACCCTCTTCTACCTCAAATCCATTTCTAATCACTTCCACAACAAGCACAGGAAGTGAGCCCTTTGTGGGCCATTTTTCCAATGTTAGTGAGACTCTAGAGCAAGAAAAGTGTCTGCTACCTGTAAATGGCCCCTAAGCACACACCATCCTGAACACTTAAGCAGAGTGCACTCTGCACAATTTTCCATCAGAGACCAATTTCGGGAGTAGTAAACTATTTATTATGTTCTAATGTAAAATCATCAGTCTTAGACTGCTTATTTGCGGGCGATTAATTACCTTAATTGCCATAAATCGTAGTCTCTAATGAAGTACTGACGGTGTCAGATTTTGTGTTGCGGTTTTGTAAAAGTTAATTTGCTGAATCAATTTATTAAAGCTGCAGTCTGTAAGTTTTGCCTCGTTGTCGCCATCTCTGTTTGAAACGTGCAGTTGCAGTTATTTGTGGAATGATCTTCTTTACGTGGGTTGTGCATCGGCATGGCTCCTTAGCACAGATTAATTTCTGTACAGTCTAATTGTCATACCATTCGAATGTCATCAAAATAAATGGTTCTTTTAATCTCAAAAAGCAATTTAATGTTCCTTAGAACTCATTCTAAAATGACAAGTTTAATTATTCCAGCTGCTGTAAGAAGAGGCTACAAATGATCCGCCGCCTGCAGTATCCGCACATGCGATATAGCCTAGTCAAAGCCACTAGAAGGCAAGCCTGCAACCTTTAGCCAAAAAAGCGTAACGGCTAATGCTAACACTTCTGGTTTGCCAGTACGTGGGAAAGGAGACCAGAGGCGTATTTATTTATTTTTTTTATGGATGTCAATGAAGGTGAGGTTTCACTACGCTGAATAAAAAGCTTTTTAGAGAAAACAGCTTATCATTTAACGAATCGACAGCATATTGGCTAATCTCCAACATGTTTTACACAAAGCAATACTTTTGGATTTAACTATTTTTAGAGTTTACTCCGAAAAAAAAATTCAGTTTTATAAGTGAAGTCACTGACTTTTTGCGACAGGTGAGATTCAGCTTACGGCACTTCTCATTCATTCTTATAGGATCCATAAATGGCGATGAGTGTCGCACAACTCTGACTGAAATTCAATGACATCAAGGCGGTAATGTAATTGGTTATCAAGGCACATGTGATCCAAGTTGACCATTACACTTTCTCCAATAGTAAGTAATTATCTCTCATCTCCCTATAGCAAGACAATCTCTGGCCTAGTAGCCGGGACTCCTTATATATTGACGTGATATAATGACGCAAAGACAAATGGCGGCAAACTCGGAAACCGACCCGAACCACTCAAATTAGAAAACATTATTACAAGCTTACCGTTGTGAATCGGGCAGGTAAGGTGATAGTTTTGAACACTGATTGGTTATGTACTTGCTCAATAATTGATTTTGGATCATTTTTAACCAATAAAAGTTACGGAATGAAGCTTTAACATATTAAATGCATTGAAATTTGTCCATCCACCCAATAATTAATAGTTTGTTTTTTAATTAAAGTTCCAAGAGGCATTTCCTTTGGCCTTCTGCAAGTAGTATGATTTGTAGTAATTGTGAATAAATGTCAGTGTCTCTAACTTTGACATGTTCACAAACCTTGTCCACAGAAATTAAAAAAGAATAACGTCTCGGTTACGTATGGTAACCCTCGTTCCCTGAAGGAGGGAACAGAGACGTCACGTCGGATGACCGACGAATTGGGATCTCGCTTAGAGAGACCAATCTACTTCGATTGTAAACTAAACGAGCCAATGCACATTGGCATGCGATTATTGCATCCAGCTGCCGCTGATCACAGCGTGAGTATAAGTAGGCAGCAGATGCAGCGCATATTCAGGTTTTCGCTGAGGAGCCAAGCCGGTGACCCGGCCACTCAGCGGTGGTACAGGAGCTGTGGCGACGGGACGTGACGTCTCCGTTCCCTCCTTCAGGGAACGAGGGTTACCATACGTAACCGAGAAATTCCCTTTC
>NW_015557276.1:668648-688174 GCF_001515605.1 Sinocyclocheilus anshuiensis | reverse complement strand
TCTCTCTAAGCGAGATCCCAATTCGTCGGTCATCCGACGTGACGTCGAGAGTGACCGACTGAAAGGGAACACAAGAACCACAGCAATAAAACAAGTTATTGTGATCTCTCTTTGTTTATTCGGTGGGAATTGTATTTCTGGAGTTCATTTTAATCTGTTTATTCAGTGTCCTACATTTCCGATGCTCTCTTTGTTAGAGCACTTTGGAACAGTCAAGATGTACATGTACCATCACATGGCACAAAGTATATTCACAGGGCTGGTTTGAATTTAGGTACTTTGTGAGTGATAGCCGGTAAAGTCGAACCACTGACATCAGTCTTACCGTTTATAGGTAATAAAATGAGGTTATAAGCACAACACACATGCACATAAAAAATGCATTAACTGTAACAGAACCCAGTCCGTATAGAGCTAATAGATGTTTTTATGACACAATATGTTGTGCGCTCACTTTAAAGGTGTCTGAATGGAACGTCAACATCTTTTGTGCTTGATCTAATGTCGGCTTCTTCTCTTTAAAGAGTAGGGTCACTCCAAAAATGAGCATTCTGTCATTGTTTACTTCAACACTTCATGTTGTTTTAAACCTGAATGGCTTTTTTTCTTCAGTGGAACACAAAAAGAGATTTCCATACAAAATCATAACAGTGGCCACAGTGGAAGATGCTTTCATGTACAGTATACTGTATGTAAAAGAGCAGCACAAGCATTCTTAAAATATCTTTTTTTTTTGCTCCACGGATGAAGGAGAGTCAGGATTTTAATGATTTTTATGTTTAGGTGAACTCCTTTATGTGTTTTGGACAGTGGAACACTGTAAAACATACAAACGGAATAAATATAAGGTTTGTGGTTGGTTCTACTGTTTTTCTGTCATTTTTTTCTGATGTGCAATTCTTCAGTCTTTAGACACCTTGCTCATTTCTCCAAGTCATGTGGTGTTCCTGAAGAGACTGATGCCTTATTCACAATATTCACACTATTGAAGAATCAATGCTAAAAATGCTCTCTGCATTTTGCCAGAATGTCACGTAAACCTCATTTAGTGAAATTCTGTTTATTGTGAAATTACATTATCCCCTGTCTATTCAGTTCTAGAGGACAATGTGCAGCGTCATGAAGTTTCAATTTTCAGCTTGTGAGAACAGGCCAGATGAAGCTGAACAGACTGTGCTTGATGGTGGTAAATATGTTAAACTGTCTAGGGACTTTCTCTTTAGCTCATCTCTAACAGTTTATACTGGTCCAGATTTTTATCTTAGGTTCTCCTCAGAGATGTTTAAGGAAGCATGAGATTTTGATTGTTTTCTTTGCTCAAACATTAGTCTTGAGGCAAAAGCGAGCTAAAAGGCAATCACTACAAGTTAAATAAGCTACAAAAATATGATAAAACAACAAGAAACCACAGTTTCAATAATGTGAACAGTCTTGAGTTAAAGAGGGGTTAGAGTTTTATATATTTAAGGAATAAAAAGTAGCAAACGATCTATGGACACTGAATGAGTTACCTAAGGTAAATGTTACCCCTTATGAAATATAACCATATGGTTTTACTACAAATAATGCCAAAAAAACAGGGTTACTATAGTTAAACCATGGTAACCACAAATTAATCATTGTTCTGCTACACTAATCATACGTCAACCATGGTATTTGTAGTAAAACTGTGGTTAAGTAGTCAAAACGCCAAAAAAAAAAACATGGTTTCTTCACTTTTACTATAATAAAACTAGGGTTAATTTGCATAAGGGATATGATGTTCAGCTGTATTATTGACATATTTTACGTGGTTGAAACACTAATTTGGGCGATTAAATGAGAGGTGATACATTTCGGTAATTTATACTGTACCCTCTTTGATGGTCATGATTTTTTGTGCTATATTAAAGGTGACAGTTCACTCACGCTTCGCACTGCTGTTTAAACTGAGGTGGCTGCTACCGTACAGCAATCTGCTTTTAAATTGCTTTAAAAAAAAAATAAAAAAATGTAAGACTTGGTTTGTTTAAAAATAGCAAAACCGTCAACATGTAAGCTACTAATAGCCTCATTTTCTTCACAATCGCCCTCTGACTGAAATTGATTGCATCATACTACATGACATGAATGTTAAATGTTCTGTATACATGGTTGCCAGGTCTGCGAAACAAAACCAGCCCAATTACTAATGAAAACTAGTCCAAAACTAGCCCAATCGTGTTTTTACATGGTTTTCCCCTCTGTCGGGGGTCCACTCCGTCAAAATCGCGTCCCGGGGAGATTGCTTTAACCTACGGACTTCAAAAACCCGTGGCAACAGTGTAAAAGTAGCCTAATTATGCTGTAAAACCGCGTACTTGGCAACCCTGTCTATATAATGTATGTCATGGTGAAGTTAAGTCAAGATGCAATAACAATGTTTTTAACATTGTAAGTTCTAAGATTATGGAGTCTTTTTGGTCAATTTACTATATCATTAGTTTCTCAAATCAAACCTTTACTGTCCAAAGTACCTTTGTTTTCTCTCCGTCTGTCTTATTTTACGATGCCTCACTGACATGGAACGGCATATTGTGCTTTGCATGGACGTCTGTGAAACCCATGGCAGCTGTTTATGTAGATATACCCCAGAAACGCCAAATAAACAGGTAAGAGCAAAGTGTGAGTCAGATGTAATACTAATGGGCTCTGTGTGTGTGTGTGTGTGTGTGTGCTTTGCTTGAGAAATCTGAACTCAAATGGCTGGGGAGGTAAACTGATATGGTGATGTTAAAACCAAGCCAGATTTTGTTTCCCATAAACAAAGGGGTTTTCAGATGTCTTTCAAGGGCCATGCAAACACTGATGTCTTCCAGACTTTCTCCAAAGTCACCCTAGGTCGGCGGATATGTGCTCACTCCTGTTTATCATGCACGCTCTGAGGGTTTTTACAGTCAAAGTGATAAGACATCCATTTCTTATAGATTATATAAAGAAAAAAGACTATACAGTATAAATAAATATAGACTGTATAAATGCCACTCACATACTGGAAGTATCAGCAATCTTGGAACAAAGTGTAGCTAAAGCCAGTTAAACTCTGCGGACCCGGATACGGGTCCACGTTAAATTTAGGCGAAAATACCAAAAAACGCCCCGAGCTTAAGTGGCTAATCAAATTAGAGGACTGAAATGAACTGTTGAATAATGTTTGTTAAGAAACTAAACGCATGCTGTCTAATGCATACGAAATTGGAAAATGCTGGCTGTAACTGAAAGCTCCAGTCTGATTGGTGTTTTTAAAGGTACCGTGTTAACTTTCTTCAAAGTCCTTGTTTATTTCTCAGATCATTAAAAAATAGATGGAGAAAGGTTTGTTAATGGTTGTTATTCCTTGAAAACTATTGAATTACTTTAACAGACAAACACAATCAATAAATATATAATTTTGCTGAAATGCAAAATTAACACATAAAACCTTTGGCAATTGGTAAAGATTCAAATTATAATGTTTATATTTTTGCATTCAGAGATTTAGCAGTATGTGTATTCCATGGGAGTCTAACCCATAAATTGTAAGCCTCATAATAATAGGTGTGGTCACATTTACCTTTATTCGGCAAATTTTCGCTAGCAAAATATAGTCATTTGAATAGGAATCCATGCAATCTGGAATTTCACGTTAGTGTGAAAAATTTCCCCACACAAATTTCGCAATGTGTTAAAGTTAGAAAATGTAACTTCTTTGCTCACAAAACGTAGCTGAAATTTCGCTAATGTGTGCTGGTTTCGCAAATGGTTGGTCACGTAGATTTGAACATGACTTCTGTGCTTCATACATCACTACACTATTGACAATAGACAATGGACATTTTTTGTTAATGAAATTTTGCAAACAAAACTGTACCTCATTTACGGTTGTTTAGCACATTTTTTGCAGACAAAATCATTTAATTTCAATAGGAATCCATGTGATTGCGGAATTTGTATGAGGGCGAAAGATTTTCCCACACAAATTTCGTAGAACGTTAAAGTTAGACAATGGATCTTATTTGCCCACAAAATTTAGACAAAAATTTGCTAAAGTGATCAGACCACACCTTAAATAATACCACTTTTTTTTTTTTTTGCTAATGTGATGGTACCTTATTTACAGTTCTTTAGATAATTATAAATCCAGTATTTTTAATAGGAATCCATGTGATCTCAAGTTTCGTGTGAAGGAGCGAAATATTTCCCCGCACGTTTCAGGCGAGCTGTGTGGATGGCGTCCGTTGTCCCGTTTTAATGTATTGATGATATTGAAAAACAATTCAAATGAGATCCAAAATGTAGTTGTCTGCCTGTAAACATGATCACACAACTTTTTGGAAAAAAATGTACTGTGCACATGCTCCTACACTTGACTTAAAATAACATACAAGGCCTTCATGGTCAATTTGGCCTAAGTCATAAGTTCCTTGGACCCAAAACAAAAGTAATTGTCCAAACTGCGGAAGGATACTCTGTAACCTGTCCGGTAACTTTACATCACATGCCAGATTTCATCTTTTCTCTTGACTTGACCTAAGCTTAAACAAAGCTCATTAGCATTACATCTGCATCGCCTCTACATAAACAACAGAAATGACTACAAATAAACTGACTATAAATGAGTTTATACCAATATAACGTTTGGATTCACATCTGAGGTATCAGGGCTGTTATGTCTGGGGATTTCATAGGCAGGCCTCCGAGAGGGAGTGAAGAATTGACTGATGAAAAAGAATGAAATGGATTCAAATGCTAAAGCCTTTTTTGTGGTTCGTGCGTCCTGCTGTGAAAGTGAAAGTCATTCCGAGGCTTGTTTACCCCAGAGTTAAGGCAATCCTGGAAACATTCACGCCGCTGAGAGACTTTTGGGTCTAAAACTCTTGACCTTAAGTAACCATACTCTTTCTGAATGCATGCTTCGTAGACTTTAAAAGGAATTTACTTTAATCGAAGCCCGAGTTGAAGAAGTTATTACACAGAAAAATACATTTACACATTGCATATATATACATATATACAAATGAGTTCAATCCAATCTAAAGATGTGGTACAAATATACAAATGTGTTAAATGAAGAGAATTGCCATGTCAATCCATGAACTTGCAGTCTTTGCTCCGTACTCTCATCCAGAGAAGTCTGTTTGAGGTTAATATGTTTGTAAAACGTGGTAACATTGACACTCCATTCCATTCTTTGCTCAGAATACATCTGACGCACATGTAAACAAAGATTTCCATCGGATCGCGGTGTTTAAATTACATATAAACAGTATGTTTGGAGTCTGCGATCGGATTGAATTGAACTAGGATTAACAAACTGGGCCTGTAAACACAGTCATTGTTCGCTGTTAATTCTAGTTAATGCTAACATTGTTCACAGAACCCATCTGTTGTTAACACAAATGCATCTTCATGTCCACTTTATTTATATTTGGTGAGGATGTGGACACGGCATTGAGCCCAGGCAGATTAGACTATTGTTCCCCTCAACAATTTTACATTGATTAAAGCCAGTATACACAATTAGCCATTGGGAAAGTCAGTCCAAACCTGATTACTTCATTTTGCAATACCAAACTGGAACAGCTTTGTTGCATAATCTATATGCAGTGTGGGGGAGTAACTAATTACATGTAATCTAGATTACATAATCAAATTCCACAGAAATGCTCATAATCAGACTACAGTTACGTTTTATTGATTGCACAATTATTCACACAACAGGAAATTATTTGTAATTTATTGATTCTCCCTAATTCTTCTATTTTCATATTTTACATTTTCCTTTCTAAAATAGCCTAACGTTTATATACACAGCATTTCACCACTGGATTTTCAGAAATCATTTCAGTTTTAAGTTTTAATTTCACATTGCATCAACTACTGATGAACATATTAATGTTTATTTGAGTTATCACTCAGTGGGTTATTTAACCATGCATTAATTTGTCTTTGGAAAGCTTTTGTCTTTCAAACACATTAAAATGTGCAAACTGATTTTATTTTATCTTATCTTATCTTATATTTTATTTTGTATTTTTACATGTAAGGCAAGGATTCACAAACTTTTGCCAGCCAAACCTTTTTCACGTAATATATTTACTTGAAGAAATGAACAAGAAGGAAAACAAACGAAACCAGTCAGCTGTTAGATGCATTTAAAAAATAAAATAGATTATATATATTTCACTTTTTAGTAAGTGTTTATTTTGATTATAAAACTATTTTAATTTCACGCTTTTAAGAATGAATTTATTAGCTTTTCATTAAACTCACGAACCCCCTGCAGTTCCTTCACAAACACCAGTTTGCGAAGCCTTGATGTAATGTAATGTTTAATGCACTTCATGATGTTAATAACAAGAAATGTAATATCTTTCTCATTGTATTTTTAAATCAATATGGTACAAGATTGTCCTATTTAAATCAATGTGTTAAACGAGTTAGGTCAAAAGTAATCTAAAAGTAATCAAAAAGTAGTCTGATTATATTACCTAAAATGTGTAATGTAATGGAATACATTACTAACTATACGTTTCATGTAACTCCAACAAGGTATCCAGCTTAAAGGTTTTCTAGGGTAATAAACTGCAGCTGACTATTTACTAAGTCTTGTACATGTATAAATTTCAGAGGAAACCGTAGTTGAATGTGATTACTGAGAAAGATTCGGATCAACTGCTGGGAATGTAAAAACAAACAGTGGTTCAACTGAACTCATTTGCTTATGGCTGAAAATCCCTGCGGTGGAGCCACGACTAGCTTTGAATGACCATCAGATGAAATGAAAAACTCAATGGGAGTTTTCAATATTATTGTTTTAGGATGAAAATAAATGTAAAGTTTAATTAGGTTTATTTAAAAAAAAAAAAAAACGTTATTCAGTAATTATTTAAGATTCAGCACTTATTATGCTCTCAAATGTAAAATTGGCAACATGGAAGGATAAAAACTAAAATGTTCTTGTTTCTATTGATCGGATCAACTGCTGGGAATGTAAAAACAAACAGTGGTTCAACTGAACTCATTTGCTTATGGCTGAAAATCCCTGCGGTGGAGCCACGACTAGCTTTGAATGACCATCAGATGAAATGAAAAACTCAATGGGAGTTTTCAATATTATTGTTTTAGGATGAAAATAAATGTAAAGTTTAATTAGGTTTATTTTAAAAAAAAAACAACGTTATTCAGTAATTATTTAAGATTCAGCACTTATTATGCTCTCAAATGTAAAATTGGCAACATGGAAGGATAAAAACTCAAATGTTCTTGTTTCTATTGAAGAATAAGATGTTCTTCTGATATCAAAGCCTAACGAAGACATCATTAATAAGATATTCGTACATTTCAATTAAATGTTTCAATTAAATTTGTATGCTGACTGTATAATTTGTGATTATTTATTTTGAAGTTAAAATAATTTTGTGGTCTCAGACTTTTGAACCTCAAAAAACTAACAAGTCAGTTACTTTTTGTCTCTTCTTTTTCTCAATTAAGAGATCATTTCAAACACACACTGATTTGTCTTCACTTTACTGTATGCAGTGAAATCTGATATAATGGCAAAAACACAATTAATGAGCAGTGCCTCAGCTTCATTAGTTTTCTAATTAATGGACACTCGTGATAATAGTTAATAAGTTTAGCAGTCTATAATGAGCAATCGCTAAGGAAAATTCAGCTGCATACATGGTGAAGTGTTTATTTAATTTAATAGGCTAATATATATGCGTTTAAAAATAACATAGATAAAAAATAAAAAGATAAACTAGTTGACCTCACTAATAAACTAGTGAGCTGTTTGACGACAAGTTAACTATCGTAATCCATCTTTATTTTTTCTTTATTCTTTATTCTTCTACACTATTTTCTGTTTACTTTTCAATTGACTATATTCTACATTCCCAGTCCTAGCTCTTGCTTTCAAGCATTTGCCAGCAAAAGATGATCATATCTTCCCCTAATCAGAATGCATTAGTTAGATATGCCACTGCAAGAATGTATCAAGCTAATTTCTGCTTCAGAAGACACGGTACCATTTGGAAAACATGGAGCAAAACCGCTAATCATCAGACGAAAAAGAGCTCGAGTCTCGACAGTCCAACCGAAGCCTCCCAGATGGTCCTGAAAGTTAATGTTAATCTAATCAACAAACAATTAAACCTCAAAGGCTTGCGTGTCAACTCCATTTACAGCCGCTGAGATTCTCGCCTGTTCACAGAACAGTTAATCAACATCAATTAAACCTAATATAAAGCAGAAAATAAACCAGCGCAGCAAGTGGATGAACATGTAAGCTTTGAGGTCCTACAAAGAAACGTTTTTGGTTATATCCTCAATAACAGTCATTCATTAATGTAAAACGCTAATTGGTGATGTTAGAAATGCACATATTGGATATTAAAATTTGGCAATACATATGTTATCTCACAGAAACATCCCTATTTAAGCTAGAATATGCCCAATGAATTTCATTAAAACCACGCAAATCCAAAAATAAATAAATAAAAAATACTGACAAAGCTACAAAGCTCTGTGTTTTCTCAAATAAATGTTATTTTATATAAAAAAAAAAATCATTTTGTGGTCTGAAACTTCTGAACCTCAAAAAGTGACAAGTCAGTCACATTTTATCTCTTCTTTTTCTCAATTAAGAGATAATTTCAAACAGGACTGATTTGTCCTCACTTTACTGTATGCAGTGAAATCTGATATAATGGCAAAAACACAATTAATGAGCAGTGCCTCAGCTTCATTAGTTTTCTAATTAATGGACACTCGTGATAATAGTTAATAAGTTTAGCAGTCTATAATGAGCAATCGCTAAGGAAAATTCAGCTGCATACATGGTGAAGTGTTTATTTAATTTAATAGGCTAATTAATGAATCCTTTTGATATGATCTTTTGTGATATCTCAAACACAAACACATACAATTTAATTAATTGCCTTAATTAAACAACCTGCTTGCACAACTCCTAACCAGTAGACTGGTCTCTAATACGGATGTGCAGAAATATTTCAGGATAAGCTAGTTGATAAACCCCCAAGCCCCCCCACCCCCACCCAAAAAATTCTAAAAAAAATAAAAATACAGATAAAATTAGCCAGCTCAAAGAAAAAAAATAGATTAGAAATAGATTAGTAATAGATAATAAACTAGTATATTAAAAAAATATTTAAACCTATAGTATACACACACATAAAAAATAAATAAATAAAAAATACTGACAAAGCTACAAAGCTCTGTGTTTTCTCAAATAAATGTTATTTTATATAAAAAAAAAAATCTAAACCAATTAAGTATGAAGAGTTTTATTTTGATGAAAATTGCAAACAACCTTTTTATGAGCTCCAATTTTTGAAACAGGTAGTTCTGAATATCTTGTGAATCATATATAGCGATTTAGCATTGAGCATCACTTTGGCTCTAGAAGTCCACGGTTAATGAGAGCTGTGAACGTGACTCAGAATTACCATAATGAATTCAGACGTGAAGAGCCATGCCAACATTCCAGTTTTGTTAGAATCTTGATCAGAAATCGAATGCAGAGATGGAGCCAATACTGAATTTGGCCAGACAGTACCAGTGCTGCATATTAGCTAATTAGCTAACATGAGCAAGCTAGGCTTTAAATAACGAGAAGAAACCTGCTGTGTGTCTAAGTGAAGGGTCCTAATGCTTAATAAGCCTGCTACTATATTAATACTAAACCTGGAAACACCTTTTTCTGCTAGTTATGAAATCAATAGTTGACGATTGTTAACTCTGTCAAAGAGAAATCCAGAAAGTTAGCCAAGTGTGGGTGAGTGAGCAAGATTATTATTGGTGATACATGTTGACTAGAATACAACACAGTTTAAAGTTCCAGTCATGAACCCACGCCCCTGCTAACTAGATTAGCCAGAAAGAATTTCCATTCTGGTCCAAGCTGGTTTATGCTGGCAAATGCTGGTTTGGTGTTTCTGGTGGACCAGCACTGCACAGTTTGGTGAAGCTTGAGTGACTAGTTTTTTGGTGAAGCTGGTTGACCAAGATAGTCTTGCTAGTTCAGCTAGTTAAGAATCCTGGGTTGCGTTTCCCAAAGGTATTATTAACCAACTATGGGTGCAAGGTCAGTCATTCTGTAGCAACAATTCTGTTTTTCGTAACCATAGTTCCAACAAACATTCGTCATCATTGTAAATGTGAGTGGTTGGTACTACAGGTCTCAACCTGTGGTTAGAAGCATAGTTTCTTGTTAGTATGATTTCATTGTATGTCTGTATTTGAAGATAATGAAAGTGACGTTTTTGAAGAGTGTGCCGATATTAGAAGTTATTAAAATATCAAACCGATATTAGTTGCATTAAGAAAAATTAGTAAAGGTTATTACGCCACCATCTGCATGATGTCACTGATGGCAGTTTTATATTGTTGAACCATCATAATTCGAACAAAGGATGTGTGTCAAAGTTACTACAGTTTCAGGAAACAGTCGTGACCAGCTAGTTAATTTCAGGAAGTTAAGTAGCGAGTTACGTCGTCGTATGAGAAATGCACCCGTGAAAGCTTCTGACTTTTAAAAGTTGAATAACAGCAAAATGTAAACAATATGCACGTTAACATTTTAGTGTAAAAATATTTCAGTAAACTTGTTCTGTGTAAAGTAATATCCATTTTTACAACAACATATCTTGCTGCTTAACTACCAAAGATCACAAACCGATATTAAAATTTGGTAGAATATCAGACCGATATTAGTAGATGTAGAAGTAAAAAGTAAATTGGTAAAAGTTATCTGCGTGAACTTGAAATAACATGGTTTTAACAATGGTTGAGCAAAGTTACTACAGTAACTACCAAAGATCACAAACCGATATTAAAATTTGGTAGAATATCAGACCGATATTAGTAGATGTAGAAGTAAAAGTAAATTGGTAAAAGTTATCTGCGTGAACTTGAAATAACATGGTTTGAACAATGGTTGAGCAAAGTTACTACAGTTTCGAGAATCAGTTGTGACTGGTTAATTTCTCCAACAATGCGTCATTCTTTTGTAGTTAAGCAGCATGTTTACGTCATTGTACGGGAAACTCACCACTTGTCGAGTGTTACTTAAAAAAATTGTTTAACTTGTAAAAATATGTGTGTTAACATGGTTTTAGTGTGAAAAATATCTCAATAACCTTTCTATGTATAGGTATCCAAATTCACAACAACATAACTCGCCGCTTAACTACCAAAGATCTCAAACCGATATTAGAAGTTAGAATATCGAACCGACATTTGAAGTAAGACAGATTAGTAAAAGTTATTACGCCATCATCTGCATGTCGTCATTATCGGCGGTTTTATGTTGTTGAACCAGCATGGTTTGAACGTTGGATGTGCAGCAAAGTCAGTATGCTTTCGGAAAACAGTCATGACTAGCTAGTTAATTTCTCAGACAATGCATCATACTATGGTACGTAAGCAACTACATCATTGTACAAGAAACGTGCCTCTGGTTGATGCATTGCAAAACCACAAGACATAAAAATATTTGCATTAACATGATTTTGTATAACCTTTTCTGTGTACAGTTTTTACAACTTTATTGCCATGGTAAGGTATTGATAAAAAAACATAAAATATCCGTAAAATTATGAGAACAAAAGTCAGTTCAAATAATACACGTTTTACCAGAATCCTTAAAACCTTAAAAAATTGAATTGCCTCACTAGAACTTAGATTTTTGCTGTTTTTAAAGAAAACAAGGGACAAGTTGAAATTATATTTAATTGATTTATTTCAATTGATATGCCACAAATGTACAACTTGCGTTTAACCCAAAATTATTTTGAATACATTTCAATACTTTTAAAATCTATATTAAAAGTTTCGCAACTCTTTAGTGAAGTCTGAGACTTAGACCGACTGACCCTGTTCTTTATTTAATTGATTTATTTCAATTGATATGCCACAAATGTACAACTTGCGTTTAACCCAAAATTATTTTGAATACATTTCAATACATTTAAAATCTATATTAAAAGTTTCGCAACTCTTTAGTGAAGTCTGAGACTTATGGACTGACTGACCCTGTTCTCAAAGCGATATCATCAAGTAATAATATCTCACCTCTAATTTGTTTTTTTACACCAGCAGTGGATTGAGCACATGTTTATTTATTCTACAGCAAATTAGGATGGTATGTGGGACTCTGATTATTTTCTGGCATTTTCATCATTATTAGGAAAGCCACACAGTGAGGGCTCTTGGGAAGTGGAGTCAGGCACCAGAGTAGTGTGTTAAATATAATGGCTTTTGCCCTAAGGCTGCGGCCCACAAGAGACTGCCAAAGGAGCCAGCTAATGGCAGTAGCATTAAACCAGACCATATCTGGCTTCTGCAAACAGGCACGTGTATTACTCTCTGAGCCGACCACGCCATACTGCCCTGAGGATTTTAGGAGTATTTTAAATACGTGGTATGTGGGACTCTGATTATTTTCTGGCATTTTCATCATTATTAGGAAAGCCACACAGTGAGGGCTCTTGGGAAGTGGAGTCAGGCACCAGAGTAGTGTGTTAAATATAATGGCTTTTGCCCTAAGGCTGCGGCCCACAAGAGACTGCCAAAGGAGCCAGCTAATGGCAGTAGGATTAAACCAGACCATATCTGGCTTCTGCAAACAGGCACGTGTATTACGCTCTGAGCCGACCATGCCATACTGCCCTGAGGATTTTAGGAGTATTTTAAATACGAGCCACGTGTAATATATGTTAAAAAGGACCCCGAAGGTCTCTTTATTGATGAAACCATCTTTTTACCCCATAACAAAAGTTGGGGAGAACAAAATATATAATTAATTGTTGATAAAATAATAAATCTTGCTATTTTTTATTTTTTTTTTGCTTGATAAAAAAAATAAATAAATATTGTTGTTATTGTTATTAATAAATCATACAGTTTCGTAAATCGTACATGTTATTGTATCATACAGTATTTAATAAATTATTTCACTTATTTTAGTTTTTTAATTTTTTTTTTGTGACAAAATGTGTTGATTTCTATCATTTAATTACATAAACAAAATTATGAGTCCATTATTTATTTTTTAAATTAAAAGTCAATGTGAAATTAAAATTGACCCTATTATTATTAATCTTATTAATTTTAAAATTAATTTTAAAATTAAAAATGTGAAAATTCTGAAATTACTATTTCTTTCTTTCTTTCTTTCTTTCTTTCACAAATCCCTTTTATTTTTCACCAACTCCCATCAAACCAAGTCAAATAGAGACCACCTTTTACTATCCAATCCTTCCTAACGGATAATTTTAAAATTTGAATATCCCATTTCACTACGAATACATTAAGAAAATCATTAGACTACAAAAGCAAAATGGGTACTGAACATTTCATGTAGTAACATTTGCATTTCTTAAGGATGCATAACATCAGTTTTAATAAATTATGCATTATACCTGCTGATTATATCTTCATTTATTTATATTTCTTGTTAATTAAACGTTTTAATATAATATCATATAAATATAATATATATTTTTTGTTTGTTGATTCATTGTTCATTTTTTTTTGATTGATTGTTGTTCATTTTTTGTTGATTTGATTTTAAGAACTTTCTGGAAGGACAGATAGAGTCGTAACGAAAACTAAACATTCATCAGGCTGCAAACAGAGTTTCTTTGATGGCATCTGGTGCCAAATGTCTATCCAGATGTTCATTAATGCGTGCTCTGCTCCACTGCGAAGGCTGAGAACTAAGTGCTTTACTGTTGCAGAAATGTTACTGTTGACTCAGTAGCTATGTGATTTACACACGCTGAATATGGAGCTAAAAAAGCTAGTTTTTTTTTTTTTTTTGCTAGCAGCAGCATCTTGAGAACCTGTCAAAACCTTCGGAGCAGCAGGTGAGCTGTGCCTGAAATGATGTACAGTCACAGAGGAAATCTCTAAAAATGGGAGGCATTGTTAGAAATTGTGGTGACCGAAAGCTCTTTGCAAGACTTGCAGACTTCTTTGCTCTGATGCTGTCTGCTTTCAACTCGTAATAGCATGGTAATGCACTGGCTCGAAGCTCAAAGGCAAATGATTCGCTTGCCTTGAGAGCAGCTGCCACAGAAATTGGGTGACTGTAAGGGGGGCATGTAGCTCAGGGTCAGGAAAACAAGAACTAAAGTGCTTCCAATAGGGAAACTGATCTTCTGTTAGCTCGTGAGACTGTAATTTTGGACACAAAAATTACCAATCATTGTTTAGCAGACATAGAACTGATATAATATTTTAATTACTTATTTATAGAGTGCTGCAGGAATTATTTATTTGTGTAGGCTGAAAAAAAAAAAGCATTTTAGCACTTCTGATTGTCTGGTTCGTCCTGAAGTCAATGGGTTTTTTGAAAGGGGTTTTTGGGTCTGTAGTAAAACACAAGCTCAAGATATTTTCGCGTTATATTCTACCACATAAAATCCATCAGTAATACCCCCTTGTAATTTTTTAAAAGCTTTTACATGTCTAAATGCAGTGCTGGACCTCCAAACCACCAGGGGGCCCCCTTGCTCTCAAATATTTAATGACTATTTAATGACTAGGTCTGTGCGATTCAAATAATTTTAGTTTTGTTTTTGATTTTGGCTTCCAACCAAGTGTGCTGCGCACATCCTAAAAAGTGAAGCCAAAACATTTTGATCGCCATCTGGTGGCTGGATTCAGTATAGTTCATAAACCCTGCCCATTCCATGTAAACGAATGGGACATAAGCCAAACTAAAAATCACATTACACCTCAAATAAATTTTTCGTACAAATGGTTTCCATCATTTTAGGTAGTTCTTGTCATGTAATGTATGTTCAAGTGCTCGTTTTTCTAATAAGTTTGCTTTTAAATAGTTATTTGATTATATCAAAACTGGGGTGTGCCCATAGGAAAGAAAAATCAAAAGTGAGATCTCTTTAACATCTCAAATATTTATCCTAGACAGAAATGAGGTTACTTTAAGATCGAATGGAGATTTTTGCTTGAGTCTCCTGCTCCTTCTCAAACTTGTCTCCTGAGACAAAAACTCTAACAGTCTCACAATGGTCTTCTTTAAAGCTTTAAAATAGATCTCAACAACATCACAGATTTTTCTCTTTAGCTAAATAATCTGGGGGTCTCATATTTGTCTCCTGTAATGCTTTAGAAGAGATCTCAACAACTTTACAAAGTGTGCTTCAAGTGAAGTACTTGAAAGGCACTAAATAAAGGGGGGGAATCATAAATTCAGAGTTAAAGGCTATATTGAGAGAGAAATGATGCAGAAATAAGGATAATGTTACTTTTTATAGGACAATGTTTATGTACTTAGGCACAAAATGCCTTAATCAAAACTGATTTACAGAAAATCTAACCCTGGAGCTTTCTTTGCTGAAAGGCACATGGCTTATGGCTCAGTCTTGATTATTAATTGATTAATTTTATTATTAATACATATTATATGGAAGAAATGTTTGAGCTCATGAGGCATTTGACTTGGTGCACACTTTGTAAAGTTATTGAGATCACTCTGAAATTTAGAGGAGACAAATATGAGACCACCGGAGTCTTTAGACTAGGAGAAATATCTAAGCACAGTGTGTGACGCTGTTGAGATCTCTTCTAAAGCTTTAAAGGAGACCATTGTGAGATTGTTAGAGTTTTTGTCTCAGGAGACAAGTTTGAGAAGCAGGAGACTCAAGCAAAAGTTTCCATTCAATCTTAAGGTAATCTCATTTCTGTAGGATAAATATTTGAAATGCTAAAGAGATCTCTTTTTTATTTTATTTTTCTTCCCTCTGGTGTAAAAGTTTAATGTTTCTCCTAAAATAAAACTGAAAACATCTTAAGACAAAGCTGATATCTCAATGAGACATATAAGAGAATCACCCCTTAGTATCCTGAGTGTAGAGTAACCTCTGTCAGAGCCATAGCCTTGTGGACAGCACATCGACGTGAAGGCACAACTGCACCTCAGATAACATGGGTTTGAATCCCAGCTAAAGGTCCCTGAAATGCTGTTGATACTAACATGAGAGATATATGAGAATCTCATCTAAGTCTCCTGAGCTTAGGAAATGCAACCACTGAGCAATACATTTTTCCTATGGGTGGTGTCATGATTGTGAACTTGCGATCTGCGAATCACTACTGCACAGACTCGGCTCCAAATGAATCACTACTGCACAGATCAGGCTCCAAATGAATCAATACTGCACAGACTTAGGGTCCAAACTGATCACTAATGCACTCGGGCTCCAAACGAATCAATACTGCACAGACTTAGGGTCCAAAAGAATCACTACTGCACAGACTCGGCTCCAAATGAATCACTACTGCACAGACTCGGCTCCAAATGTATCAATACTGCACAGACTTAGGGTCCAAATTAATCACTAATGCACTCAGGCTCCAAATGAATCAATACTGCACAGACTTAGGGTCCAAAAGAATCACTACTGCACAGACTCGGCTCCAAATGAATCACTACTGCACAGACTCGGCTCCAAATGTATCAATACTGCACAGACTTAGGGTACAAATTAATCACTACTGGGCAGACTGAGGCTCCAAATGAATCACTGCTGCACAGACTTAGGGTCCAAATGAATCACTACTGCGCAGACTCAGCTCCAAATTAATCATTACTGCGCAGACTTAGGGTCCATGAATCACTACTGCGCAGACTCAGTCTCCAAACTGTGCAGACTTAGCGTCCAAATGAATCACTACTGTGCAGACTTAGGGTCTAAATGAATCACTAATGCACTCGGGCTCCAAACGAATCACTACTGTGCAGACTCAGGCTCCAAATGAATCAATACTGCACAGACTTAGGGTCCAAACAAATCACTAATGCACTCGGGCTCCAAATGAATCACTACTGCACAGACTCGGCTCCAAATGAATCATTACTGCGCAGACTTAGGGTCCAAATGAATCACTACTGCGCAGACTTAAGGTCCAAATTAATCACTACTGTGCAGACTTAGGGTCCAAATGAATCACTACTGTGCAGACTCCGGCTCCAAATGAATCACTACTGTGCAGACTCAGGCTCCAAATTAATCAATACTGTGGAGACTTAGGGTCCAAACAAATCACTAATGCACTCGGGCTCCAAATTATTCACTACTGTGCAGGCTCGGCTCCAAATGAATCACTACTGTGCAGACTCTGCTCCAAATGAATTACTACTGTGCAGACTCAGGCTCCAAATTAATCAGTACTGTGGAGACTTAGGGTCCAAATGAATCACTACTGCGCAGACTCTGATCCAAATGAATCACTACTGCGCAGACTCTGCTCCAAATGAATCACTACTGCGCAGACTCAGCTCCATTTTTAATCACTTCTGCGCAGACTCTGCTCCAAATAAATCACTACTGCACAGACTCTGGCTCCAAATGAATCACTACTGCGCAGACATAGGGTCCAAATAAATCTTTACAGCGCAGACTCAGGCTCAAAAAGAATCATCACTGCGCCGACTTAGGGTCCAAATTAATCGCTACTGCGCAGACTTGGGCTCCAACTGACGCCATTTTTGCATGATGACAGTAAAATGTTTTGGCTTCACTTTTCTATAGTGAAAGGAAGTGGAGATGCATCATCCATCATTTTGTACAGTTTATGCTTCCAACGATTCTGAAAACAAGATACCACTTTCAGTTTTTTTTCCTCTAAAGTGGTGCGCTGTCACCCCTCATACATAACATGTAATGTTATGTGACTATTGTAATATACAGTCTCCTGCCAGCTGATACTAAAAAATAGAGTTGTGCACTTCAATGGACAAATCTTAAACAGACAAACCTATCCCTAAGACACAGAAATATGTCAAAATGTCTGTCTTGGTGAGTTTTCACTTAAACACAGTTATGTCTGTGTGAACAAAAGTGAACAAAATATGTGGGAAAGTGATTTAATGCTTGTTAGTATATTAAATCGGTGCATTAGGTCTTAAAGTAACGGCAGCATAATAAACCTTCTGCTGTCCCTGTCATTTAATGTTAATCAAATAACAAAAGAAAATGAGAGAATCAATCGCTTCTCTTCAATGAATGACTATAGTAAATTTAAGAATCAATCTATATTTAATTTATATTTAATTTGTGTTTATTTTTGCATTTGATTACTTTATTCAATTTCTATATACCTTATGTGTCAGGATTCTGGACTGTTCTGTGTCGTGTTTTGCCCCTGGTTCTGGTCCTGTGTTTCCTTATTTTTTCCTTCCAGTTTTCATTATGTTCCCTGATTAGTTAATCATTTGTTTCCAGCTGTGTTCAGTTAATTATCCTCATTTCCCTGTGTACTTAAGTCCTATTCTGTTCAGTTTGTGTTTGTCAGGTCTACTCGTTCTCTACGTGTGTTGGCTCAAGCTCCTATTGTGGATTATCTCCTGTGTTTCGTTATTAAAGACTGTTAAATGTTTCCTCGTGACTCCAGTGTGTTCCCTCAGCAGTGTAACGTGACAGAAGACCTGACCAAAACAGTAACCTCCGTGTGTCTCCCCTCCGTTTTGTTTCCCGTTTTTACCCCGTGTCTTTTTTTTCCATTGTTCCCTCATGGATGCCCTCCTTCGCCCAGAATATCTCCTCCTCATGCTGGAGCAGGGGCAGAGATCGGAGAGCCAATTCCCGCCGCAATCTACGAGCCAGCGCAATGCCGAGCGACTGTGCAGAGGATCGCCCCGGACGTAGAGCTCAACTCATCAGAACAGGTGCGAGAGCCGGCAACAATGCCTGCCATGAGGGAGAAAGCCGCAGACGGTGTGAGCGCAGAGAGGAGCTCCGCCCCCTACACCGCAGCTGAGGGTGAGCTGAGTATGGCGCAGCGAAAGGGCCAAAGCGAAGTGGAGAGGGCTCCAGTCCCCGAATCCAGTCCAGAGTGCCCTCCAGTGCCCGCTCCTAGAAAGCGCCCTCCAGTGGCCGCTCTTTAATTAGTCATTCCTTGCGCCCTCCAGTGCCAGCTCCTCGTAATCGCCCTCAAGTGTCCGCTCCTCCTGAGCACCATCCTGTTCCCGTGTTCAGCCTAGAGGGGGCTTCTGGTCCAGAGTTAAGCCCTGAATGCCCGGAGACTCACAAATGTCGATCCACCACCAAGACTCCCGTCGATCCACCAGCTCCACCGGGCTCCCTCATCCCTCTGGCTCCGCCTTGGTCGGGTGTCGACCCGCCATCGCCTCAGGACTCCGCTCCTCCGGCTGCACCTCGTTGCTCCGTCCCACCGGCTCTATTGGGCTCCTTCCTCCCGCCAGCTCCACCTGGGTCCTCAGTCGCTCCGACTCCGCCGCGGATCTCCGGATCTCTGCCTCCGCCTCGGTCGCCAGAGCCCTCGGCTCCACCCTGGCCCCCCGGATCCTCGGCATCCCCCTGGCTCGTTGGCTCTCCGTCTCCACCTCGGGCTCCTCCACCACCTGCTCCGCTGCCGTTGGTCGGCCCCCTGGAGTCGACGGCCATTCCTCTTCCCTCTGTCGGCTCCACCATGGGTCACCATCATGGCTTTGGCCTGGGTCCTGCTTGGCT
>NW_015557276.1:668305-668558 GCF_001515605.1 Sinocyclocheilus anshuiensis | reverse complement strand
TCCTGGCTCCCCCCCCCCGTTCTACGGTGCCAGGACGCACCTTCCGGGAGGGGGGTGATATGTCTGGATTCTGGACTGTTCTGTGTCATGTTTTGCCCCTGGTTCTGGTCCTGTGTTTCCTTATTTTGTCCTTCCAGTTTCCATCAGGTTCCCTGATTAGTTAATTTGTTTCCAGCTGTGTTTAGTTAATTATCCTCATTTCCCTGTGTTCTTAAGTCCTAGTCTGTTCAGTTTGTGTTTGTCAGGTCTACTC
>NW_015557276.1:662897-668120 GCF_001515605.1 Sinocyclocheilus anshuiensis | reverse complement strand
TATATATATATCCATGCTTAAAATATAATTTCCACACTGTTATTTCTGTAACAGAAATAACCAATACATTATAATTATATGATGTGCTGGAAATAACACTGATGGTTCAAAAACAAAAACAAAACAAAAAAAGACATAATTATCTTCTAAATCATGTATATCCACTGTAGGAAATTTTTAGCATTCAAAATCAGCTATTGAGATAAAAAAGTGTGAGTTTAAAAGTGGCCGATTTGAACAAACACCCTGATATGTAATTGAAAGGTCCTGGAAGGCCACAAACTCCATTTCTACCGCCCCACCGCCTGCGACCTACACAGATGAAGCGTCGCCCTGCGCCGCTGACGAGCCCCAAAAGCTGGAAGAGATTATTCTCCTGTAGTTTCCAGCCTCTGATTGCCAAAGCATCAGCTCTTTTTCGATGCCATACGCGCTGACGCTCCGCACATGGGTGCGATTAGGCAGTTCGAGATTCTCGCTCGGGCAGATCCACTCCAAAGCAACCATTAACCCGCATGGCCAGCGATATGCTACCCGTCTCCATCTTCCAGACATGTGGGAGCAGTCAGCAGCCTCGCAAACCAGCGCTGCAAAATATGCATCCCTGGAATGACAATACTTGAGTGTGGTTGCGCCACTGGACTTTCAACTGTAGCTACTTGGGCAAGTCTTAGTAAACAGCCTGCCGTCAAGGAGATGAGGGGAACAGACTTAAATTTAAGTTGTTTTTCAAATAAAATCTTGCCCTCTGGTGTAGCTCTCCATTCAAATATGGTGCTATTGGATTCTTTGCTTCTGGTTTGACGCAAATTATGTGAAATGATGACTGGTTCTTGCATATTCTTGACAATGCAATAGCTTCAAAAGATGTAGAATAAAGTACAAATTGTCCAAATAGACCACTTTTATAATATTTTAAAGGTCCGTCATGTTTTCTTATGTTTGGCTGCAATTTTAAAATCGATTGTGCTAAGGTGGTATTTATTACTAAATACTACTACTCTTACTTCACAACTGAACTTGAATTACTTGCTACACTGAATCTGCCATAATGAATTATAATATATGTACAGTATGTGTGTATGTTTATGTATATACACATTCATATGTGTGTGTGTGTGTGTGTGTGTGTGTGTGTGTCTGTAGAGATACATATAATTCTTATTTTAATAAAATCGTAATATAATATTAATTTATATTTTTATCAAATGTATATTTTTGTATAAAATAACTATATATTTAAAAACATAAATACATGATAATGAATTTTGCTGTTTTTGTCTTGCAATTTCTTGCATTGTTTATATATTTATAAACTATATATATATATATATATATATTAGTTCGATTGTGCTAAGGTGGTATTTATTACTAAATACTACTACTCTTACTTCACAACTGAACTTGAATTACTTGCTACACTGAATCTGCCATAATGAATTATAATATATGTACAGTATGTGTGTATGTTTATGTATATACACATTCATATGTGTGTGTGTGTGTGTGTGTGTGTGTCTGTAGAGATACATATAATTCTTATTTTAATAAAATCGTAATATAATATTAATTTATATTTTTATCAAATGTATATTTTTGTATAAAATAACTATATATTTAAAAACATAAATACATGATAATGAATTTTGCTGTTTTTGTCTTGCAATTTCTTGCATTGTTTATATATTTATAAACTATATATATATATATATAATTATTATTATTATTATTATTATTATTATTATTATTATTCATATACTGTAATAGTTTTTTATTAGTATTTTGAATTAGCTTTTCCTTTTTATATTTTTTCATATCAAAGTAAAATTATCATTTTAATTTTACTTTAAGATTTAGTAATTTTGTTGTGTTTTTGTTATATACTTCGTTTTTGTTCTATTTATTTTTCTATTTAAATATACCTTTAATATTGTTAATTTCAGTTTCAGTTTTATTAATTTTAAACAAAGAAGCAACAATTAAATATTTTAGTTAAAATAATTAAATTAAATTAAACCAAACCAAAAGTTTCATTAGTATGGCTCGATACACTGTATGTCAGCTGTTATAATAGGACAAAAATTTATATTTAAAATAAATGCTGTTCTTTTGAACTTTCAATACATTAAAGAATCCTAAAAATAGAATGGACCACGGTTTCAAAAAAATAAAAAATAAATAATAATAAAAATAATAATAATAATAATAAAAATATTAAGCAGAACATATTAAAATAACAAACTATTTTCAACATTGTTAATAATCAGAAATGTTTCTGGAGCAGCAAAAAAATGCATATTAGATCAGCATATTAGAATGATTTCTGAAGGATCATGTGACACTGAAGACTGGAGTAATGATGCTGAAAATTCAGCTTTGCTCACAGCTATCAATTACATTGTAATATATTTTCAAATAGAAAACAGTTATTTCAAATTGTAACAACATTTTACAATATTATTGTTTTTACTGTATTTTTGATCGTATAAATGCAGCCTTGGTTAGCAGAGGAAACTTAAAAAAAAAAACGTACTAACCACAGACATTTTAACGGTGGAATTCACAAAAAAAAAAAAAAGTATTAAATGGCACTTTATCAGTGACTACATCAAGAAAAAGTGAATGAGCACTAATGCAACATATATGTGAACATAATCATGGCTTTATGGTTATAGTAAGTGCACAATACTTTCATGGATGGCTCTCATCATAACATTTTTTGTTATGTCTAAAATTTCTGCTGCGATTTCTCGAATGTTTTTTTAATGTCAGGGGCTTTCCACATTCTTTCATTCTAGATGTGTTCTGCTTATATTGTGATATCTGTGGATAACAATGTAAACACCAGTCACTTCACACTTTTCATTGAAATAAGAAACAGCTGTTGGTGCGATCAGTAGGGGGTACGACTCTCCACTTCTGATTATCTTTTATTTTTTAACTTCACAATGTGTAAAAACCATGTGAAAGGCAAGAAAGGGCAGACAACTAGACTCTACGTTGGTAAAAGGGGCTGATGTTTAGGGAACAAGAAGGTAAGTGCTTGTGAAAAAAAAAAAAACACATTTTAACTCCTTTCAAAAATCGTATGAACATTTGTTTCATGTTATCAAGAGAGTATGGAAGATTGTTTGCACCACGGGATAAAAAATAAAATAAATAAATATATAAATAATAATAAAAACATATTTAAAATAAATAACTAAAATAAAAAGCTAATAGTTTTTTTTTTCTATCTCACAATGAATACTTTTTTTTTTCCTTACAATCCTGACTTTTTTTTCTCAGAATTGTGAAATATAAACGCACTGTGGGATATTTTTGCAGATAAATTCAACTATTGAGAATTAAACGTGTTTTACTTTTTATTTTTATTTATTTAGTTTATTTTGTAAAAGCCCACAGGGCCATGAGAGACAAACTCAGAAAGCTGTAACATTGAAGATGTAAATCAGAATTGCAAGATGTGAGAATTGTGAAATATAAACTGAGAATTGTGAGACGTAAACAGAATTGAGAGAAACTAAGAATTGCAAAAAATAAACTGAGAATTGCGAGATATAAACTCAGGATTGCAAGATATAAATCATAATTGCGAGATATAAACTCTAAATTGCGAGATGTAAACTCTAAATTTCGAGATTTAAACTCAGAAATGTATATAATTTATATAATTTTATAATATACTGTATATATAAAAACGATATATAAGGTCAGAATTGAGATATAAACTTAGAATTGCGAGATATAAACTCAGAATTGAGATATAAACTCAGAATTGCGAGATATAAACTCAGCATTAAGATATAAACTAAGAATTGAGATATAAACTCAGAATTGCGAGATATCAACTCAGAATTGAGATATAAACTTAGAATTGCGAGATATAAACTCAGAATTTAGATATAAACTCAGAATTGTGAGATATAAACTCAGTATTAAGATATAAACTAAGAATTTAGATATAAACTCAGAATTGCAAGATGTAAACTCTGAATTGTGAGATATAAATCTGAATTGTGAGATATAAATCTGAATTGTGAGATATAAACTGAGAATTACGAGAAATAAACTCTTCTCTTTTCTTTTACCTGCCAGAAAATAGGCCTAGCTTCCATAAGAGAGAAACAATAAATGTTTGTGGTAAACTTTAGACTGTCAATTTTTATCAGTGAATAAATCGAACACTTTGACATACTGCCAATGGATTTACCATTCAGATAGTAAATCAGGAATAAAATTAATAAAGCAAAATTGTCATTGCATATTTCTTGGAAATTGTACAAAAACACTGTCCATTGATGAAACTGAATTAATTAATTCAATTTGCTGACAATAACAACCAGAAATGCCCTGTGGTACCTCAACTGTCCACATCTGTAAAAGTTTACGTGAATGTGTGATTTCACAATTTGATCAATTAAATCTCAGCCGTCCAAGTTGTGGTTTTGCATTTGTTTGGCACATTCATAACTGCTGGGATCTGAGGCCAAACTCGCAAGAACTGAACAGAAATCAGTATGCGATAAACAGCTTTCCGAACGCCAGGATACACAACTCCTGGAGATTAAACACTGGAAATATCAATTCCAATCAAATAACTTACAGCTTTGTCTCATTTACAGGTTGAAAAATACAAACACACATGCATTGGTGTTCAAAGCGGTTGCAATTAATCTTCATGTGGGTATAATTTTTTTTGTGGCAGATCTGGCTTGATGAAAACGAAGACAGTTTGTGCAAGACTTTTGTTTCAGTGATTAACAGATATGTATGTCCATAAACAACCATTGAATTCATTATACAACTTGGAAGTGTGTTTATAATAAAAAATTAAGAGTGAAAATGCAAAATCATACACTGTAAAAAATGACTGTGAATTTAACGGTAAAAGAATGTAAAAATGCTACAGTAAAAACCTGTTAAATGGTTAACGGTAAATTCCCCTACTACATACGGTGAAAAACTGTATTGGACGTTACATATAATTTTATGGTAGTATACCGTTTTTGGAAGTGAAAAAGACAGTTCCCTTTCGATACTTCACTCGTACTGCGTCTTACTAGACGCATATGGGAAAAAAGCCTTTTTTCTCCTAAACTGAAGCCTTTTTTCATTCACGCAGTGAAGCTGCACGGCCATTGGTTTGTGCAGAGCTTAAAAAACGAACCAATGGCTCAGCAGCGGAGCTGCACGAGCCTATGGCGACGAAGCCTGCCAAAG
>NW_015557276.1:662195-662795 GCF_001515605.1 Sinocyclocheilus anshuiensis | reverse complement strand
TTTTTCTCCTGAACTGAAGCCTTTTCATTCACGCAGTGAAACTGCATGGCCATTGGTTCGTGCAGTGCTTAAAAAACAAACCAATGGCTAGGCAGCGGAGCTGCACGAGCCTATGGCGACGAAGCCCGCCAAAGCCCGCCAGAATGGGAGGGGCATCTGGCTATATAAGCGGACGCTCGCCACAGGATTCTCAGATTTTTCTCCTACAGCGACAACTATGTCTCAAGCTGATCCGAAGCCGCTCGCCGTTTGACACGCCTTCGCAGCTAGAATCGGGACCTCTCAGCTCGGCTGACCTGCTTCTCCGTCGCTCCAGCGACGCAGCAGTTCCGGTCCGGTTCCCCTGCCGCCATCCGGCGACTCCTAAAAGAGCTTCTATAAGAGCATTGGCGTTGTTGCAAATGCCGTGCCATTATTGCGGTTCGTGCGGGTCCCCCCTGCACGCCGATGACGGCCACACGAAGTGCGTTTCCTGCTTGGGGAAATCCCATGCGGAAGCTGCGCTCACGGGAGCTAATTGCTCTCATTGAGAGAGCTTCAGTCTCGCCTCTCTCCGCTCACGGATCGCTTTCTTTTCAGAGAGCGACTCCCCCCCCCTCG
>NW_015557276.1:661242-661837 GCF_001515605.1 Sinocyclocheilus anshuiensis | reverse complement strand
GTTTTTCCCGGAGGTCCACGACGAGCTCACCAGATCGTGGCGCGCTCCCTACTCCGCCCGCCTCCGTACTGCTTCTTCATCCGCCCTCACTTCCATCGACGGCGCTGAAGAAAAAGGGTACGATAAGCCACCTCCCCTAGATGAGTCAGTGGCCACGCATCTCTGCCAGCCCACGGCCATCGGCTGGAGAGTGAAGGCCGCTCACCCCATCTAAGCCGTGTAGGACCACTTCAGCTCTCGCTGGACGCTCCTACACCTCAGCTGGACAGGCGGCTTCGGCGCTTCATTCTATGGCGGTCCTTCAGGTCTTCCAGGCCAAAATCCTCGCATCCGCCGAGTCTGGCCTGGACCCCGCTACCCTCAGGGATCTGAGGAGCGCGACGGACCTGGCTCTACGCGCCACCAAGACCACCGCCCAGGCGATTGGGAGATCGATGGCCAGCCTTGTGGTGCTCGAGCGCCATTTATGGTTGACGCTGACGGAGATGAAGGACGCAGATAAGATCCCCTTCCTCGATGCTCTTGTCTCCCCCAAAGGCCTTTTCGGCCCGGCGGTCGAAGGATTCGCTGAACGCTTCACGGAGGCACAGAAATC
>NW_015557276.1:660767-661084 GCF_001515605.1 Sinocyclocheilus anshuiensis | reverse complement strand
CTTTTTCGGCCCAGTGGTCGAAGGATTTGCTGAACGCTTCACGGAGGCACAGAAATCGTCCCAGGCTATGCGGCATTTCCTGCCTAAGCGCTCCAGCTCCGCTGCTGCCTCAGCTCGCCCAAAATCTGCGCCGACTCAGCAGCCTGCGAAACCAGCACTGATCGGACAACATGTCGGTTGTGTCCTATATAAATCGCCAGGGAGGCCTCTCTTCAAAGCACCTCTTCATGCTGGTGGAGCTCTTCTTAGAGTGGGCTCAACCCAACCTGCGCTCGCTAAAGGCAGCGCATATACCGGGCAAATTGAACCAGGGAGCG
>NW_015557276.1:646645-646947 GCF_001515605.1 Sinocyclocheilus anshuiensis | reverse complement strand
GTTGTGTCCTACATAAATCGCCAGGGAGGCCTCTCTTCAAAGCGCCTCTTCATGCTAGTGGAGCGCTTCTTAGAGTGGGCTCAACCAAACCTGCGCTCGCTAAAGGCAGCGCATATACCGGACAAATTGAACCGAGGAGCGGACATGTTATCAAGGAGCAATGTCCCCTCAGGAGAGTGGACGCTCCATCCGCAAACGGTTCAGAAAATCTGGGAGATCTTCGGGAGGTAGAAGGTAGACCTCTTCGCCTCAGAAGACAACTCTCACTGCCAAATTTATTTCTCAAAGACCAGTTGGCCCAC
>NW_015557276.1:646126-646564 GCF_001515605.1 Sinocyclocheilus anshuiensis | reverse complement strand
CTCGGCCCGACCTATGGGCCCTGCACCTCTGGCCGCTCAACGGGAGCCTTCGTGCCTCCCAGAGCGAGTCTTAAACACAATTTCGGAGGCTAGAGCTCCGTCTACGAGATGCCTCTATGCCTTAAAGTGGTCTTTTTTCTCCGCCTGGTGTCTAAACCGTGGCAAAGACCCTCTCACTTCCGAATTGGCAGAGGTGCTGTCATCTCTACAAGAGCTGCTGGATAAGGGTCGTTCCCCATCCACGCTCAAAGTCTATGTGGCGGTTATAGCGGCCTCTCACGTCGAGCCGCTACAGTCCGCCAACATTAGGTCGCTATCGCTGAAGGCTGCTCTGCTTCTAGCACTAGCATCAGTAAAGCAAATAGGGGACATGCAGGTGCTCTCAATTAGCCCTGTCTGCCTGGAATTCGGGCCTAACGACTCTAAAGTCGTCCTGAA
>NW_015557276.1:636812-646012 GCF_001515605.1 Sinocyclocheilus anshuiensis | reverse complement strand
CGAGCGGCCGCTTATATAGCCAGATGCCCCACCCATTCTGGCGGGCTTTGGCGGGCTTCGTCGCCATAAGCTCGTGCAGCTCCGCTGCTGAGTCATTGGTTCGTTTTTTAAGCTCTGCACGAAGCAATGGCCGTGCAGTTTCACTGTGTGAATGAAAAAAGGCTTCAGTTCAGGAGAAAAAAGGCTTTTTCCCATATGCGTCTAGCAAGACGCAGTACGAGTGAAGCAGGGGCGTAGCCATCATCTCAGAAGTGAGGGGGACAGAAATGTTATATGGGTAGTGCCATAGCAGCAGTAGCTGGTCCTCTTGTGCAAGCCCTGGCCTACGCCAAAAAGTAGGGGTGCAGGCGGCTTCCACAGGACACTGGAAGGGGCCAAGCAAGATCCCAATTCGTCGGTCATCCGACGTGACGTCTCCGTTCCCTCCTTCAGGGAATGAGGGTTACCATACGTAACCGAGACGTTTTTTCCCATATGCGTCTCAAGCAAGATGCAGTACTCGTTCCCGTATCTCAGGGAACTGAGGTTACGTTAGTAACTGAGTACGTTTTTTTACATATAATTTACAGTGAATATCCGAAAATTGACTTTCCCAGAATTCCCTGTGTTACCTTTCAAATTTGATGTTTTTTTTAATAACTATGTTTCTTCTTAGTTTTTTCTTATCAGCTTTATTAGGGTTGTATGTTACACCTAATGTTGTTAAATGAATGTTTATTGCATTATTTCAGTTTCTTGTGTGTTACCATGTTGCTGTTTAGTGTTTGGTGAATGATACTGTACACCTTCTATATATGTTATTATTTAAAAGCTGCTTGTGATGGGCTTTGGTTCATCATGTGACTTTCTCATCATCACCTGCATTTGGTGGTTATCAGTGTATTACAAAGGTACAAAACAGATTTCAGTACTTCAGTAGGTTGATATAGTAACATTATATCAGTTAATGAAATTATGGTATCAAACCATAAAACCTAAAATGTTGCTACCGTATTTTTTACAGTAAAATTCCGGCAACCACAGCTGCTGGTTTTTTACCGTAAATTTTACGGAATTTTTTTTACAGTGTACGCATCACTATCATTCAAACGCACTGTTAGAGGTTTCTTTAGCTAGCACCCTTAGTTTAAAGTACGTTATATATTTCCTGTCATCATAATTCATATTATCCTACTTGTAGGTTTTTGCTGTGGCATTAATATTATAATTCCAAAATCAAAGCACAAGTCTGTTGTCTCATTGACTAACAGATATTTATGTCCATCAAGACCCATTATATTTATTATATGACATGGAAATGTGGTTGTAACTGACAGGCTTGTGGTCTGGGAGGTTGTGGTTGAAAGTAAAACCAGTATAAGGATGTCAGATTGTTTAGTGAGTTTCCAATATACTGTAGCTGAATTATGATCTTGGGACTTTTTACAGTATATGACAGAACCGTGCAATTCGATTCGAATTCAAATGGTGCTGCACAAGGATTCAGACTCTATCCACACACTCTACAGTAAATGAATAGTCAGTTGCGTTCCTGTTCATAAACACTGTTTAAAGTAAATGTTGCTTATTGGTGTTTCTTCAATAATACATATTATTCATGTATTTATTTATGAATTCAATCATTCATTCATTCGCTTAAAGATTGTGTTTTTATAACTTTTTTGATTGTGTGTCTTTTATTTAAAGACTTTATTAATTTACCCTTGTCCCAGACTTTTTAATATTAAATCATAAATATCCATCATAAAAACATGAGTTGTCTAAAAATATGATAATATAAACATAGTGAAATAAACATATGCCATTTCTGTTTATTGTGTAAAAATTTATATTTTTTTAACACTAATAAATACAAAATAAAATATCACAAATATTGTTTCACAATGAACAAAATATTTAATTGTAAAAATATTATTTTAACATTTCCAATTAGTCTGTAATTTTATCAAATATATTTTATTGTGCAACATTTCCAATTATTCTGTAATTTTATGAAATAACGTAAATTATTAAATGTATCAAATGTATTAATTTATGTAAATTGGTAAGTGTGAAGATATGATTTCATTGTATTTAAGATACCTAAAAATCTTAACTTTGAATTAGCTAAGTTGGACATTTATTTATTTATTTATTTATTTATTTATTATTATTATTTTTTTTTTTAATGAACCCACAATTGTAAGACATAAAGTTGTAATATTTTCTAAGTCCCAAACCCAGACTGTTAATATGAAATGATGAATATCCATCATAAAAATATGAATTATTACTTTTTAAATAAACATCATTTCTATATTTATTGTTGTTAGGAGTGGCTGAATAGAAGTAGCTCGAAGACGAAGAGCACAACGAAATCCACAGGAGATGGGGTATGAACACATCCATTTTACAGATGCAATACTGGACACAGACCTCAGGAAACACAGGGCTTAAATAACAAGGTCTAACGAGAGAAAACAGAAACAGGTGGAACTAATCGATTATCTAGACAAACTGAAAACTAGGTCAAATGAAAGAAACAATGGAAACGCAAGACATGTTACAACTGTGTAAAAATAATTCAAATGTAGAAACGTCATTTAAAAAAAATCAGCACTAATAAAGTGTTTTTAAAAGTGTTCGTGTTTTCTAAAGAGACAAAAGTATCACTGAAGAGCTACAGATGAAATATTGTGATATAAGAAAAAAAACAGAAATCTATAAATATATCTGCAACATTTCCTATCAGCCTGTAATTTTATCAAATAATGTTTTATCAAATTATTACATTTGTCAAATTTATGTAAATTATTAAATATGAAGATATAATTTTATTTTATGTCTTTAAGATACTTAAAATATTAGCTTTGAAATTAGCCTTAGAAAGACAAATGAGCTGCACAGTTTATTTAAAAAAACCTGCTTTTATTTTATTTATTTATTATTTTACTTTAAGAGAGAAAAAAATAAAAATAAAAAACTCAGTGTTGTATGTCCGCTGTTTATTTTAAAGTGTATTTTATTTTATTAAAGTCCACAAGGCTGGGCTGAAAAAAACACTCATATACTTCCCATCATCCAGCTGCTTTTCTGGCTATAGAGAAACATCTTATATATATATATATATATATATATATATATACTAGTAAAGAACTTCCACTTTAGCATTTTTAATTAAGGATGGTGATTAATTGTCATGGGAGCTGCCCACTGTGGGCAAGTGATTTCACGCCTGTGCGGTTCCCAGTTTGATCGCTAAGATGATTTGACTTGTGTTGTATGAGATTATACAGTTTTGGCACATTTGAAAAATGTTCCAGACATTTTCCTATTTTAAGATCATAGATGTGGGTGAAGGGTGGCAGATTGGAGTGATCTGGTGCTGGATTGTATATAGAAATTCAGCGGAAGGCCTCGCACACAGAGCTGTCAAATATAACCCGGCACCACGGTACCAAATGTAAGCAATGTTTCTTTTTCACATTTTCTTCAGTAATGGCAGTGAGGGATGGAGGCTTTTTGAGCCATTGTGTGTTTTCCTTCAAACCTGAGTGATACCTTGACAATGAGCGCTTCGAAGCTCTGTCCAGGGCCGCTGCCGGCAGTTCCATTGCTTAAAGGCTTTGCATTAACAATTAATCAATCCTTGGAAAAAGGTGTTAAGAAGTCACAGCTGCTGCAGTGGTCTCTTACTCTATTTACTTTGGCAAACAGATCTCTTTTTATGCGCCTCGCTAATTAATTTTAGATCGAATACATTGGTTATACATAATTTATGCTCTGAGCACATGGCTACTGGTGTTGTACAAATATACAAATTCCATACTAAATTACGAACCACTTCGAAAGAGAGCATGCACCTTTGGCTGGCTTTGAAAGCGAGAGTGGTTTCTTGTGCTTTCCATTCCCGTCAGTCTGAAGGAAATAAACACAGTCAAGCCCCGCTTGTAGATGGATCATTACGTTTCACGTGAACGTTTATCTCCTGAGCGTAAAGCATGGCGAGGAAAAGGAGGGATGTATATAAACTGTACTGTGAAATGGTGATGTAGTTTTTAAAGTAGTAGTTCACCCAAAACTGAATGTTGTCATGTTTTACTCAACCTCCGTCATACCAAACCTGTATGACTTTCTTTCTTCCATGGAACACAAAAGCAGAAGTTTTGAAGAATGTGCAGGCTGCTCTTTTCTATACAATAACAGTATACATTGGCCGTAGCTTAAAGACATAATAATAGATTGTGACATATAAAGTTGCAGTTACGAGAAATAAAGTTGTAATAGCCTGATATAAATTAATTTTGCAAGATATAGTCGCAGTTGTGAGGAATGTTATCATAACTGCAATATATAAAGTCAAAGTCATGAATAAAATCACAATTGTTAGATAAATTTGCATTTGTGGTGACTTATAAAGTTATACCGTAATATGTAATCCCACAATTGTAAGATTTAAAGTTGCAACTTTGAGAAATAGTCATATTTTTTTAAGATACTAAGTCATGTGATACATAAATGTGTGTTCACTACTCACTACTGTGTTTGTGCACTTGGGTGGGTGAAATGCAGAGCACAAATTCCGAGTATGGGACACCATACTTGGCTACACATCACGTCACTTTCACTTTCAATTATGAGATCGTCACGTAGCAACATATACATTCCCATTTGTGAGATATCAAGTCACAATAATGAGAAATAGTCATGATTGCAAGATATAAAGTCACAATTGTGAGCTATAGTCGTAATCACAATTATGAGATATAAATATATAAACCCGCATTTAAGGTATAAAGTTGCAATTATGAGATATAAAGTCACAATTGTGAGAAAAGTCGCAGGCACAAGAAATAAAGTACCAAAATTGCAACGTTATTTCATAATCGTGAAAGTAATATATCTCTCATTGAGATATATTAGCTCACAATTGAGACATATCAAGTCACAATTATGAAAATTAGCCATAATTGCAAGATAAAAAAAGTCGCATTTATGAGAAATATTTACAATTTTGTTAAAGTCATTTTGCAAGATATAAAGTCACAATACTATAAAGACGCAATTATGAGAAATAGTCACAAGTGCTAGATACAAAGTCACAGTCGCAAAAAATAGTCACAAATGAGAGATAAAGTTACAGTTTTGGTAAAACATAAATCTTTTTTTTTTTTTTTTTTACTCTGAGGTAGAAACAAGCTTCCATAGTCTTGTAGCCAATCACAACCTAAATTTCCATTTGTTTTTTAAGAAAAGCTATAATGGCTTCAGAAGACTTTGGAGTTTGACTTCCCCTGGTCACTTGAAAGAACAAGTCAGAAAACATAGGAACAGAACAACTTTAAGGAAGGTGACAGAATGTGAAATGTTATGTTAACTATTCTGTTAAATATCTAGGCTGGTAACCTAAAGGTCACGGGTTCAAAGCCTGGGGAGGGTGACCTGTGAACTGTAGAGTTGTCGAGTTCCCCGACTACCACTGTGCCCTTGAGCAAGGCACTTAACCTTGCGTTGCTCCAGGGGATTGTCGTTATTGTAAGAGAACTGTATGATGCTCTGGACAAATCAGCATCTGCTAGATGATGAATAACCAATAGATTATGGATTATATCTTTTTTGGTGCATCCAATTTATAAGTTTGATTACAAACGACATTCAAAAATCGAGCTACTGAAAGGGACAGTATGATGATCAACACACGTTTATTTAGAAACCAGAGAGGCTACAACATGTGAGCAAGTATACCATATCCAGTATGAACGCAATAAATGCTTGCTTTTAATATTTGATTTGAAAGTCGTTGTCGTTGATAGACCTTTAAACCTTCTGACCTCCCATTTCACGAGACTAGCTAGCTGCGGATTTGCTGAGTTTGTGATGTGGCTTACAGAAAAGCCAAAGAACATATTCAGCATCCGTTTCAGACCGGGTTTTATTTTCTGTTGATTTGTATGAGTGTTCAAAAGAGCCATTTTATGGATTTATGGCCCAGCCGAGAAAAGAGTGGGTAAAGGAACCATTTTATTGAGGAATTAAAATGGTTTCTTGGATGATTATTCTATGGTTACCAAGAAAATCACAAAACAACATTGAAATATCAACCACCAAGTCTGTATGAATTTGGCGTCAGCGTACATATCTAAATAATACTGTAGACCACGGCATCTGTTTGTTATATAGCATGAAACAGTAATTACTAGGTTTATTTATCATGTTCTTGAAATATCACCAATAAGAGTTTCTTGATTTGTTTGTTTTGTTTGTTTTTTCATATCCATGCTACACAAGATAGAGAACTACATATTTACACTTTCTGTAGAAAATGCTTAATACTTAGGTTTAGACGTTCATTCAAATTTCGACTGCAAAATATAGCATTAGTTAGCATACACTGCTAATAATGGACTGTCAGCTGTATATAGAGGTTATGTGCTGGTTTATCTTTCTTTTTTGTTAAAGGGAAACAAAGACCCCCATGGTTACATTATACGGTCAAATAAAACAATATTATCTCACAGCCCCTTGTTACTGTAACCTCAGGCTAGGCTACAGCCACAGTTACAATAATAGGAAACTGTGGATATGTGTAAAGTTTGAGAGACGTGCATAAACAGACAAAGAGAAAGATGGGAAGAGATACACAGAAAGAGAGAAAGAAAGTTAAAAATGTGTGAGAGAGCAACATTCCCAAGCTAGCTTGGCTAATTGCAGTGGATTGGAACCAGATGTGGAGACAAAGTGACGTGATCTGACCAGACCTTGAAAGTCCTGGTGGTTTGAAAGGAAATAGGGAGAAGATGGAGCTGAGTACTTCTTAATCGTTATTTTTTTCCCTCTCTACACATTTTGCTTTAGTATACTCACGCTTCTTTTTATCTGGCAGAAGTGTGGTTTCATCACAAACCTTTGTATTGAATGATTAACTGATTTAGCATGCTAACACAGTTCATAGGCACACTTCTTAAAAGAAACAATTCACCCAAAATTTAAATTCTGTCATTTACCCACCCTTATATCGTTCCAACCTTGTTAAACTTACTAATTTCTGTGAAACACAAAAGATGTTACATCACTTGCTCACCACTGGATGCTCTGCAGTGAATGGGTGCCGTCAGAATGAGAGTCCAAACAGCTGATAAACACATCACAGTAACCCACAAGTAATCCACACCACTCCAGTCCATCAGTTAATAACTTGAGAAGTGAAAAGCTGCTTGTTTGTAAAAAACAAATTCATCATCAATGCGTTTTAACTTTAAACTGACACTTCTGGCCAAAATACGAGTCCATAATCCATAACAATGCTTCCTCCAGTAAAAAGTACATCTCCTGTTGTCCTCTCTCATCAAAATCCATCCACATATTTGTTTAGAACTATTTTGGACGGTTTTGACTTGTGTTTGATCTGTGCATATTTCTTTCCTGATTCAGACAAGTCGACTTTTTCACTGGAGGAAGCAATAGTATGGATAGAGAAGCAACAGTTTGAAGTTAAAACATCTTAATGATGGATTTGATTATTACAAACAGGTTTTTGCTTTACTTGAGTGGTGTGGATTACTTGTGGATTATTGTGATGTTTTTATCAGCTGTTTGGACTCTCATTCTGACGGCACCCATTCACTGCAGAGCATCCACTGCTGAGACACTGATGCAATGCTACATTTCTACAAATCTGATCTCATCTTGAATGACCTGAGGGTGAGGACACTTTCAGCTAATTTTCATTTTTGGGATAACTTCTCTTTTAATGTATATACATCTATATTATCACACATTTTATGACAAATAATAGTTCTAAAGAACACACTGATACCAATCAAATACAGTGCACGATAAATTAACTTTTAATTAAATATGTCAAAGTCCTGTTTGTCTTATATTCGTGGCAGTTTGGCAATAATCACTCTCACGGCTGATTGAACAACAAGCATCGTGACAGGTTGTGTGTTGTGTGAAACATTTTTTTTTTTAAATCGGCTTCCCTTTCAATGTTAATTAATTCTGTCGAAATGACAAAGCAGCTAATTAATTCATAGTTGCAACTATCTTTTGGCAATTTGCTGTCATTGATAATCATTTGAACTCCAAATTAAAAGTCCTGCTCTCTTAAGTTGAGGAGGCCACGGCGATTTTTGTTTAACCAACTGGGCAGTAAAGTCAATTCCTGTGCCATTTAAAATATATAACTGACATATTTTCAAATTGCATATACGTTTGCCCTCACCCAGTTTATTTTTTTGTCTTTAATGTAAAAATTAAGCATATTCAGTGGAACTAAAAAAAGAGGGTGTTTATGTCATTTTATGTCAAGTAATTTCTAAGCGTGCAATATATCGTGACATTTTATGCATTTGGCGTGTCAGGTTTAGAACATCAACAGAATTTTCATTTTTGGGTGAACTATAAAGCAGCCTAATATAGCTGCTGAATCACTTTTGTAAAATAAATAAGAATGACTGCATATTGAATTTATACAGTGAAGACTATTCAGTCTATTTGCACATTTTCTTTATACAATATATTTATTATTCAACGCTTTAAGTTTTTCAAGTAGGCCGTTTTTTATGATCTTTGTTCTGTTGTAGCCTAATTTGTGACTGTTTACTTGTCTTCAGTAAGCTTATTTTTACTTAGGCTAGTATTATTTTTTATTGATATCGTATAAAAATCCTATTTAAAGCTTTATATATATATATATATATATATATATAGGGTACAACGGGGCTAAATGCGCCCTGGGGTAAAAGGCGCCTTTGATATTATGTTCATCCTAGCCACTAGATGGCACAAAAATCTTTGACGCGATCACGCGCAGCAGTGCAAAGTTGATTATGTGCTTACTTGATCTAATAATTTATGTTTTTTAAAATGTTGTAGATTTAAGTAGCAAATGTGAATCGCTAAAATTAATGCATATATTTTGAGACAAAGGTCTTCTTTATGATTTTCAGTTTTGTTTAAGATAATTTAAGGAACAGTTTTTAAATAAAGAAAGAATATGTAAAAGTATGGTATTTGGGGTAAAAAGCGCCCCTGCTGTTGGGGCTAAAGGTGCACAGTAATTAACATGATAATTAATAGATGGCTGACTTTTCCATTTGTTGACATGACATGGTTAGATTCAGACGGTAAATATCATATATTATGTTGGGTGTCCATATTAGAGATAATCAACATGTTTAGAATGAAACCATCATATTTAAAAACATGATATTAAT
>NW_015557276.1:600704-635704 GCF_001515605.1 Sinocyclocheilus anshuiensis | reverse complement strand
ACACTACCACAAACAGTATACAAAAGGGTCTCTAATGGCATCAAAATGCTATTTCATGATGGTTTAGTGTCTCGATACTTAGTCCTCCACTTTGAAAGAACAAATTATGTACTTTCCCATCAGTGTTAAAATGTTAGCATGTAGCATAAGTAAAGCTAACTGGCCGCTTTCCCAACCTGTTGACGCACTGAAGGCTAAGCGCTAGAAACTAGGTGAGGGAGGCTCGTAGCCTTAAGTTACCTTCAAACCTGACCCTCTTCCAGTGGAAGGTTTTTGGTACAGTTTCCGAGGGAAGCCGCAGCCGCTGGCTGCCGTGTGATTTGTGATTAGGGGGAGGTTCAAAGCGGATTTAATCTGGCCTCGGGCCTGTCATTTCATAATTATGTTCTGTCCCGAGGGAGCACCCCCAAAGTGACAAGCGTGCCGCTCGCAGTCTTTTACCAGGCCAAGCCAGACTACTGAGCTTCGCTTTAACTGTGAAGATGGCCTTCTTTTGCGAAAGCCTATTCCCAGAGATCCCGTGACACAGGGAGCAGCCCCACATTTCACACAGGCACCTGTTCTCCAACCTACTTTAATCCTAAAGCTAATAACGCACAAGGAAAGTCAATGGAAGCCAGTCTAAAGCGCTCTTAATCCTTTTACCCCTATATAAATGCGAATGGTGTCCCTATATATGTTTTACAAGGCAAATTGTTTGCAAATGAGGTGATTTATTTGGACAGGGAACATTTATGGACAACATTCTTTTTTCCACAACACGGAAGGCAATAAATCTTTGAGGCGCGGAAAACGCTAAGCAGATGTGTGCTGCATCATTGCGTTTTGTCATTGGATTATATTGATTCTTGTGCGCATCTGTTTAGTCTGGGTTTTAACTGAATTTAAATGGAGAAAATAACATATTGAATGAGGACGCATTTGCAAAAAAGATGAACATTTCATAGAAACTGTAAAAAAAAATATTAACTCCATAAATCAAAAGAAGAAATGCAATTGTATTGTTGTTTAAATAAATAAATAATCAGTTTCTGGGGGGAAATCTAATGTTGTAACATCTAAATAATGAAATATTTTAAAATGTAAAGAACATTTTATACATATATGTTCTAATATATATCATTTATGCTGTTTTTGTGAATTATAGTATTTAAATGTTCTTTTTTTTACTTATTTTAATACATTTAAAAAATAGTGTCATAATACTGCAAGTATGCTTCATTTTATTTGTTAAAAACATTATTTCAAGCTCACAATTATTTATTTATTTATTTACAGTTAAGCACAATAAATAATCAAACAAACACTCTATTAAATATAAAATTTGGAATACCATACCAACGTCAATTATTATCAATTATCAATTTATTTCTGTACTTCTCTTACTATCTTGTTAATTTAACTGTTTACTTATTTTTATAAGTTTTACTTATTATCTTAATTATAAATTTTTTTAATTGTGTCATAATGCTTAAAATAGGCTAAATGTGCAAAACTGTTTCAAGCTCATGACTATATGTGCTGCACATATTAAATAAAGAAAAAATGCAGTAATTTAAAGAGATTAAAGCTTATCTTTAGGACCATTAATATTAATGCAATATTTATGTATTTATTTTAAATGACAGTTAAGTATAAACAAACAAATCAATCAATATTTTCAAGCTCATGCCTATATATGTGCAGATATTTTAGAATGATGTGATGGATGCAGTACATATTGACGTTATGATTGATTTTTAAAAGAGATTATCACAGTAAGGTCTTAATTCAATCCAGTCAGGCATTCCTCTTAAAATTAAAACAATCATTCATATTTAACTCTGTCTCTCAAAGTCAGCTAATGAAATATTGTCTTTGCCTGTTGGATTCCCGGCCCGCTTTTTCTCCATTTTTAAAGTCCCCAGTTTCCTTCACCAAAATATGTTGTTCCCAGCAATGAAAACTACATTGTCCCATTCTCCCAGTCACTATTTACATTCACGGAGGCTGTTTTAATTTCTAATTATGCTGTATTATACACCCCGTCATTGGGGCTTTAAACATAATTTCCGTTGAAAAATCATTACATTTGGCCCTACTGAGGGCCGATGGTAATTGTTACAAACTAGCTTGAGTACTTTGGAGAGAGTATTTCTTTGTGGGACATTTGTTTTTCATGTCACATTTTAATTAATTACCTCATTTAATCACATTCCTCCTTGAGAACAGTAATCCGCAGACGTTGGTAAAGTGAGGGTCGGCGGGTCACGTATAACACCCGGGAGGATGTCGAATAAGCTGTGTATTACATCATCTGGAGCCCGTGCTCCAATATCAGTCGAGTCAAAGGTGAAATCTGGCTCGCTTATTTTGCCAGTGACATGAAACAGGGGCAACACATGTAAAATCACGTCACTTTCATCATGGCCAAATCTGACAGAACAGCAGCGTTTCTGATAAAGCTCTACTGTGGAGATGTTAGCCACTCAAAACAGAGTTTGACTGACGCAATAAGACACAACTAACAGAATCACTGCTGCACTGATTTTACCAGTGTAAAAAAGCCATCAAAACACCTAATTAAATAATTTAAAGCACTTATTCCAAAAATAATATACTTTAATTTCAATTTATTATAATGACAATACTTTAATAACAAGTAATGCAATTTTCACCACTGTGACACCACTCTGTAGTAAAAATCTAAATGAAAATCTAAATAATTAATTGCAGTTATAATTATAAATAAATAGATATATATTATATGATACAATATGATAACATATGATGCAATATGATATGATATGACATGACACGATACAATACACTATATATGACATGATAAATACAATATAATATATGATACATTGCATTACGATGATATGATAAATGATATGATACGATACAATAAATTATGTTATGATGTGACACGATACGATACAATATATGGTATGATATGATATGACATGATACGATACAATATGATATGTGATATGTTGCGATATAATACGATATGATATATGACATGATACGATAAAATACAATATGATGTATAATACGCTGTGATATGATACAATATGATACGATATGACATGATATGATATGACATATGATATGATACAAAATGATACAATATGATATGAAATGACACAATACGATACAATATATGATACGATATGATATGACACGGTACGATACGATACGATATGATATGTTTTGCTTGATACAATAAAATGCAATGTGATAAATGATACTTTGCAATACCATACAATACGACATGATATGATACGATACCATACAATATGATATGACATGATACAGTACAATATGATATGATACAATATGATATATGATATGATTCGATACAATACGATACAATACAAGACAAATAGTCACATATACTTGCAAGATCAGCTCTTTAAACCTGGCCAGTCAGAAACTGCCTGAAACTACATAGCAACCCCACAGAACACCGTAGTAACCCCCTAGAACCCACACAGAACAACCTAGCAACCCTAGGCTGTATTTAGGGTCCAGAATATCATACAGACTTTGGAATGTGCAATTTTAATTAATAATTAATTAAATTTATATAGCACTTTTATGGGCACTCAATGTGCTTTACATAGAAGGGGGGAATCTCCTCAACCAGCACCAGTGTGCAGCATCCACCTGGATGATGCGACGGCAGCCATATTGCACCAGAACGCCCACCACACCAGCTTATTGGTGGAGAGGAGACAGAGTGATGAAGCCAATCAGCAGATATGGGGATGGTTAGGAGGTCATAATGGTCAGAGGCCAATGGGCGAATGTGGCCAGGATGCCGGGGTTACACCCCTACTCTTTTTCGAAAGACCACCCTTTTGACTTTGGCCAGGACGCAACCAACAAAACATATTAGCAACTGCAAAGCAATGCTCAAACAACTACTCATAACACCTTAGCAATAACATGGCAACCACCCAAAACCCCACAGAAAACCTTAGTAACCCTTTAGAAGTCATCCAGAACAAACTAGCAACTACATAGCAACCTACCCCAGGCCATATTTCGGTTCTAGAACTTTTAATGTGCTCTTTCTACTCGAGCCAATGAGCAAGCAACCAAAAACACCCTAGTAATTGCAAAGCAACACTCAAACAACTTCTCAGACACCTTAGCAATACCATAGCAACGACCCACAGTAGGCTATACTGTGGTGACACCTTAACATTTTCTTTAAAAAAAAAATGATTGTAAAATCTTCTGCACTGCAGTTCATGCAGCTGTTTTCTTACAAGCATAAATGTGCAAACATACAAAATGTTCAGTCGCAGCCAAAGTTGATCGTTTTCTACCTAAATGTGTCAAAATCTAATTTCACACATTTAAAGTGGCTTTATTGTCTTTTTGTGCTTCTGCCAGAGCTGTTCTGGCGAGGACTGAGCTTCAGCTACGGGTTTTGATGGAGGGTGTTTAGCTGGACTCTCAGTAGGCTGTAATGTGTGTAGAAAGCATGACTGCAGCTCTTCTTCACTGGTGTCATGTTTCTCTGTCTACACGCGTGTGATGACAAAGTAGATTTAACCCCGGTGCCAGCGTGAAGCCATGAAATCAATGTAAATTCACATAAATCCCAAAGGATCCCAGTGACAGATGAAACAGCCTCATGAGTATTAGTTTAAATGCTATCATTGGATCACACCGGCAGAACTACAGAGTATATCCCATATTCATAATGGTACAAAAGATTTTGATTTCAAATGAATGCTCTTCTAAAGTTAATTAACTTTCCCTTCATTAAATAATACTGGACAAAAAGGTGTTGTCAACAAAAATTGTTACAAAATGTTTCTTGACAACTAAATCAGCATACTAGATTTTCAAATTACAGTAAATTTTGAAATATATCAATACAGAAAACAGTTGTAATAATATTTCACAATATTACAGTTTTTTTACTGATATGTATTTATTTATTTATTCATTTGTTTGTTTGTTTGTTTAAATGCAGCCTTGGTAAGCATGAGAGTTTTATTTGGCTTTAAAAACATTTTTGTTTTTTTTAGTTTTGAATATATTTGAAATATTTGTAACATTAAAAATATTATGTATATAAAGTATATAAAGTACATAAAAATATAAAGTAATACAAATAAGAAATTAATATTATATTTATAAAAGATTTCCATTATACTCTTTATCACTTTATTTTACAATATATAAATTGTTATATTATCAATATAATTACTGTATGCACAAATTAATCATTATTTATTTAATGGTATAAAAAAATACATTTCAAATAAATGCTGTTCTAAATAAACTTTCTAATTATTAACGAATCCTGAATAAAGTGTAACAGTTTCCATAATAAATATATATATATATATATATTAATTCAATCAATCTTAAAAATGTTTCTGGGGATCAAATCAGCTGATTCGATTTTAAATTACATTTTAAAATATATTAATACAGAAACTAATATTTCAAATTAAAGACTTTTCATTCTTGTTTTTGTTTTTGTTTTTGTTCTTGTTCTTATTATTAATGTATTCAGGCTTGGTAAGCATACGAGATTTCTTTAAACAAATAATAATAAATAAATAAATGATCCAAAACTTTTGATTGCTAATGTAGTTTTAAATAATTAATTGCATTCATGTTCACTAAATTTGTTAAGTGCGCATAGCGGATTAATACAATTTCTTTCTTTCATTTTACAGACTCTAGGTTATATCTCATCCCTGATCTTTGGTCCTTTAGTAAAAGTCTAAAGGGTTCTGCAGAGGCTTAAAGCTTTCTGTAGTGTATGAACAGGGAAGAGCTTTATTCATCTGTATTTTACTACCAGTCAAGTAATGCACATTAAATGTATTTTTAAATCTTTTTTATGCCGCATTCCAAGATGCCAAGATGTGAGACCCAACTCTACATTTGCCCTCCTCACCCATTACGATTTATAGAGGTTCTTGGCTAACAGAAGTTGAATGAGCATTGTGAGATAACTGCACAATAACAGAAAAAGCAACAACGGATTCTTTTAGCTGGAATAAAATGCAGAACATATCTGACTCTTTTGCCCATATGGGTGTAGCGCTCAGTGAATGGAGCCGTTGAGCAGGAACCCTGCAGAGAGCCACATGAGGAGCAGATGCACCACGTTGTATCCAAGGCAAAGCGTCTGGCAAGCGGGAAGAGATCCAGTGTTATGGGTCAGAGTTCACGCTCGGTGATGAATGAGCAAATAAATATGTGTCCTCGTATCACGTCTTGGAGCGCGGCGTTGCGTTTCACATTCCACAGGACTGCAGCTGCTCTCATGCTGGGACTGCAGGGCCACTGATGAGGCACATGCTGAACCATCTGACAGGTCAGAGGTCACCGCGCTGACAATTTCCATAAAATATTCAACATAACGGACAACATGGTTGTAAGAGCATCGACCCTGGAGCCCCACTAAAGTCCATGGTGTTTACCAGTCCGGCCAGTGAAATGGGTAAAGCTAGCAGGGCCAGTAAACATGCCTATGATGGCCACGGACGCATTGGAGACCAGCAGCCAGAGGCTGAACAAGGAATTAGGGATCTGCAACAACTTAATTACCGTTCCGCCAATGGGGAAGAAAACCAAAGTAAATGATATCAGGGCTTCCAGCAAGCTCATCTCTAATCCCACGACGTCTCTATATTTCCACGCTGGATGTTTGAAAGCTTCGGTGGGTAATTATTCAAGACTAGCCAGTCAGACTTTAACATAACTAAGACTTATTGTGATGATTTTGGAAAACTTTGAACTTTTCCAGTGACTTAATCATGTAGGGCAAAACGCCCAGGGACAAAGCGCCCTTATTTAGCTCCTACAGATAATTGGCTGCAATTTCAGTGTGTTGCGAACATACAATGGGGTGTGAAATACAGATGCAAAATACATCAGCGCAAAGTTAATGAGATAACAATGTAGGCGCTCTATTAAAAATATAATAATGCTGTAATGCATTGCATAGTACATCCAGTCATGTACTGCACTGCGTATTACCAGTATCCCAAGGAAAATGTGTAGATAATTAATTTTATTTTAATAATGACACTATGAATATACTTTTGAGACCAACACTAAGTATTAAACTTATTGTACATGAACTATTAAATTCACCCCATGTCGTCATGTGGCTTGTTGGGGAGAGGAATTGTCTAATGTTAAAAAAATAACAATAAAATAGCATAATAAATATATATATATATATATATATGTGTGTGTGTGTGTGTGTGTGTGTATACACTAAAAATATTTAATTATAAAACTTATTAGGATGTTTGATATGTGGTTACTAAGATGTTTTGGGTGGTTGCTAGGATGGCTGAGTGTTGTCTAGTTGGTTACTAAGATGTTATGGGTGGTTGCTAAGCAGTTGCTTCTTTGTTTGCCAAGAGGTTAATATGATGTTTTAAGATGTTGATAGGCAGTTGCTAGGATGTTTGGGTGTTTGCTAGGAGTTTACTAAGATGTTTTGGGATGTTGATTGGCGGAAGCTATGAAGTTTTGGGTGTTTGCTAGATGGTAACCAAGATGTTTTGGATGGTTGATAGGCAGTTGCTAGGATGTTTAGGTGTTTGCTAGGGGGTTACTAAGACGTTTTGGGAGGTTGATAAATAATTGCTAGGGTGATTGTTACGTTGTTTCTATGATGCCTGAGTGGTTACTAGGGAGTTGTTATGGTGTTTGCTAATTAGTATTGCACCAGGAGGTTTCTAGAATGCTGGGGTGTTGCTAAAGTGTATAAGAAGGTACTCATTTATGTATTCCAGAGAACACCTCAATAAAAATCTGCCATACAGACCAAATTAAGACATTTTCCTTACAGAATGTTCTGCTTTAGCTTCATGGGTGGCATGCAAGATGATGGAGAAGCTTTCTCTGGTTCAGATTTCGAAAATACTTTATCTCGAAGTAGCCGCTCATGACTCTTTGATTCACCTACACTGTTGACTTCAGATCAAATGGCTTAAAAATACTTTTGTTGCGAACATAAAGAACATGTTGTAGGAGCATGAGAGGGTGACTGTTCCTGGGCTTCCTTTGGCGAGCATGGGGGAGCGTAGGAGGGCTTCGGAAGTCATCAAAAATCCTGGGGGCAGTGTACTGTGCTTATTTTCCAAGACTTAGAGCTGCCAATTTGGTATAGCCTTTGGGAAGAGTTTCCATCCCTATTTTTTTTTCCAATCTTAAAGTGAAATCACCTGGGATGTAATTAATTAATTAGAATCAGCCCGTGCAGTGGGGGTTTGCACATTTGTTTTGGAGAGCTCTGTGGTCTTTCTGTTCTGGGTGATTGGGATTAATAACGAGGGCCAATTTGAAATCGAAATCGCAGTGCTTAATAGGCGGAGCGGAGGGGCTACGCTTCCCAGGACCACTGCAACAAAAAAAGCTTTTGTGCCTGTGCACTATACTGTACTCTGCAACATTACCCTATTTTCTTCATAATGTAAGCATGAGAAACAATTACCAAGGATCATCTTTCCATAAATGGCTATTTAAGATCTATGAAAAGTCTTCTGAAAGTATCCTGGTATCTTTTTTTGTCTGAAAACTCTTGAATGAAACACCATAATTTAGATGATTTAATATCACTGTATGGATGATATGCATAATACAGTGATTCATAAACTGAATCCATCAACTCACAATAAGATTTTGTGCTTTAGGTGAAAAGCGTGCTATCAAAATGCAAATGCTGTCGTTGGAGGGCTTATATGAATGCAAACTGAAAGTCGGTGTGAAGTAGATTATCGCTGTAAACTCAACTTTGGTGCAAAAAAACTTGCATTCGTTTTGTGTCACTATTCAAACAGTGTGGCAGATGTCGACAAATAGCTTTATCTAAAAAAAAGTTAAAAGTTAGTGAAGACAAATGTTTACAAATTTTAAAAATAGGATTTTAAAATCTAGGGAGTTTATGTTTTTGCTGGATGGTTACTAAGATGTTCTGGGTGGTTGCTACGCAGGTGATGTTTGGGTGTTTTATAGTTGGTTACTAGGATGTTCTGGTTGGTAACTAAGATGTTCGGGAATTAGTTAAGCAGTTACTAGGATGTTTGGGTGTTTGCAAGGTGGTTACTAAGATGTTTTCGGGGGTTGCTAGGTGGTATATATGTGTGGGGTTTGTTAAGCGGTTACTAGGATGTTCAGGTGGTTGCTAAGAAGTTACTAGGACATCTGACTGTTTGCTAGTTGGTTACTAGTGTTTTCTGGTGTTTGTTACTTGGTTTCTAATATGTCCGTATTGATTGATAGGTAGTTCCTAGGATGTTTGAATGTTCGCTAAGTGGTTACTAAGATATTTTGGGTGGTTGCTAGGTTGTATATATGTTTGGGGAATTGTTAAGCGGTTACTTGGATGTTCAGGTGTTTGCTATGCTGGATGTCTGACTGTTTGCTAGTTGCTGCTTGCTTATTAGAGTGTTTGGGTGTTTACTAGGTGGTTACTCAGATGTTCTGGGTGGTTTCTAGGCAGTTTATAGGAGGATTGAGTATTTTCTAGGTGGTTACTAGAGTGTTCTCATTTATTTCTAGTATGTTTGGGTGTTTGTTAAGTGGTTACTAAGATGTTAAGTGCTGTGGTTAGTAGGCAGTTGCTAGGATGTTTTCTAGGTGGTTATTAAGATATTCTGAGTGGTTGAAAAGTAGTTGCTAGGATATCTGTGCAGTTGCTAGGGAAATACTAAGGTGTTTGCTAGTTTCGTTGCTATGATGTTTGGTTGTTGCTAAGGGATTGATGATGATGATGATAATACTAATAATAATAATAATAATGATAATAATACATTCTACAATATGAAAATAAAAACAATGCAAGAACATAAAAACAAAATAAACTTATTTTTATTTAAGCTAATTCATTTATTTTGATCTTGTTTTCTTTCTGTCTGTCTGTCTGTCTGTCTATCTATCTATGTATCTGTTTATCTATGTCAAGTATAACCTGACAAGTTGTTGTTTTTTTTTGGTAAGATTCACTCATTTAGTAACTGAACATATGGTTTTCACCTCAGGTTAGCATTGAGTTACCGACATTCCAACAACAGCTGATTATATCTGATTATAAGAGGTGATTAAATTTGTGTGAGTTCTATTGACAGTGAAGATGGCCATTAATCTAAATGATTTACATTTTCTGGCCGAAGAATGAATTGTTGAAAAATAAGCCTGTTCCATTACCACACGCTGCGGTGCATTTGGAAGTGCTCAATCAGGTCCTGTGGCGCATATTACAGCACGCTGCCATGATACAGAACCAGGACAATGTCACAACTGGCCATTGTTACTTTCAGTCAATGCTTAATTAGGTAACCTTATATTTTAAAAAAATTGAATGGTCTTTACATTTATATTTTTATGTTGTAAGCAGCTCCTAAACATTATATATGAACTCTCACACACTATATATTATTTGGTTTAAATGGCAATGGGTCCGCTTTGGCCAGAAACTGCCATTATTATAGAAACCCAGGTAGAAGGAAATCGTGAGTCAGTTGCTCTGTGGCTGGATGTTTTTATTTCCACACAAAATATAAATAGTCAGTGATTTCTCCTCCGTGAATTTTGAGGTCATGTTAAAAAGAAACCAGAACACTTTGAGCACCATAAAGCAAGTATCTTTGGTAAAGTGTGATTGCTTGTTTCTTTCTGAGGAAGAATCTGTAAGGTTATTCCTCTGTGCTCAGTGTTTTCAATTTTATTTTATTTTTCCCACACCTCAAGAAAGACCAGTTGAGTATATGTTAATTAACATTAACATAGCTGTTATAAGTGTATCATTCTTATGATTATTCATTCAGAATTACAGTATTTGATGTATTGACTTAAATTTATGACAGGTTAAACTTAAAAAAATGTGATTTTTTTTTTTTTACTGTAATAAATAATTAGTAATTATTACAATAATGAATGCATTGATGATTGAGAATCATGCTTGAGAATAATTAGGGGGAGGGGGGGGGGGGGAAAAAGTGAGGGGGAGGGGGGGGGGTGAAAACAGTAATGATAATTTGCAAGGAAAAATGTGTTCAGTTGTCATAAAAATAAAGTTTAATTTTCATGGCATTCCTCCAAAAGCAACTGTCTGGATGGAAGGCAAAGAAATGAATGTACATTTTCAGGTGAGGGAATAATTTTGTCTGAAATGCTACACAAGTAAAAACAATATTTTTTTTTGCCAGTATGGAGTATTACCATTCATATGGAAAGCGTAATCCTGTGTGCAACATGTTGCCAAAGGAAACTGATGGAAACTCCAAATTTGTTTCTAATGTTTTTAAATGTAGGCGTAGGACTGCTAAGCAGACTTCCCCTGCACGTGGATCCTATCAGTGACCGGTAAACGTGATCAAAGTGGGACATAACCTGCCTTCTCTCATGCTGTCATATTTCCTGTACTGGATATAGAGTGAGGCTCCCTTGACTCCTTGTTGACCCTATATGATATCACGCTTCGGTTTATTAAGAAGAACAATGATGTGCATGATGGTGTTTCATTACAGAATAATATCAGGATAACAGTACAATGTGCCTCGTTATTGAGGTGAGTAAATGATGGCAAAAGTTTTTAGGTTAATTGTCCATTTAGGTATGTTATTTTAAAGTATATTATTTCTATAATAAGCACTGTTTTTAAAATTATGCTAAAGCATATTCTTTTTCACAAGATAAATAAAATTTAGCTGTTACAATGCAGATTTGACATCATGCTGTTTGGTTACGAGACTCCAGTGACATTTGATATTAACGCCCTACGTTGGGCGCCATATTTGCCACAGAGATGAACATTATCAATGAATAATGACTTTAATTTCACTCACAAAGCTATTGAATGGCTTCAGAACATTTGGAGCATAGTTCTGCAGTGGTATGGACTACTTTTATGGGGGGTTTATACTGTTTTTAGGCCTTTTGTAGCTTTTCTTTGAAAAACGACTTTCAGGTTTTGAACAACTGAGTAAGTAATAAAAGTATGTTCATATATCATCCACACCCTCAATTAGAAGAAATCCATATTACCTGAAGCAGAAACATTGTTTTAATGATCTCATATGAGCTCATTGAATATGAGGTAATGTTTAATTACCTCATAATTGACTCATGGAAAGTTTGTTTCTTGAAAGCAGAATTCCTCTCTACTTCTGTTTAGACAACTATTGCTATCATTTAGATTAGATATTGAAAAGAGTTTGTTGTGACATCATATCAACAGAGTTTGTGATCACAAAAGTAGGTCTACTTTCATATCCCATGAGGTCATGTGGAAAACAAAGGTATTTGTGTAAGTAGGTTACAGCTTAATGATTATTCATAAAAGTTCATTCTAATTGCACTCAGTCCCTGTTGGTGCATTATAGTACAAAAACTGCTTTATTCTCTACATTAGCGCCAACTCGAACCTCTGTGGTTTTATTTAAAATTAGATCTGTTAGCTTTGGAATCTTGAGTGTAACTATACCTGGCTTTCATTTGCTGCTATCATGCCAATGTACGGTACGGGATTATTGTTAGTCACACCAAAAAAATGTAATGTATGGCATAAAAGCTGTTATCCTATCCGCTTTTAGTTTGAGGTGTCATTGTCAAAGAATTTACCTGGGTTGTAGAGCAACTAAACTCAGTTAGCAATGCTACAGAATTAGCAATTGTATTAATATTAAATAACTGCCCTCAGATAAACAGACAGGAGACTCACAATTGATAATTGTGTAGACCCTTGTGAAAAAGTGTGCTTGATTGTAATGAATGTGCACTTGTAGTATACTTCTTAAAAGTATATACTTTATACTATATATATATATATATATATATATATATATATATATATATGCTTGCAGATACAATAATATTAATGAAATAAAACATCACTCACTTATGTACTCAAAGAGAGACTTTTATGACTGTTTCTTAACACACTTTTTTTAACTCTAGTGTGCTATTTGTAGTGTACGTCTTTTTTTACAAGGGAGTCTGCATTAAAACAAAGCACACACAAATACTGGATCAAATGGTTTATTTGTAACATAATTTGAACTATGTTTATTAATGTTTATTGTTACATACATTCTTTTTAATTACATCATTTTTTTATTCAAATATGTATTAAAAATAGTCTTACAATAGTTTCGAAGTAGTGTGCTACTATATGTTTGGCACAAAAAAATTAAAATGGGGCACCATTAGCCAAAGACTTCTATTTGTAATTTTGAAGTCTATGATTTCTAAGCTTCCCAGTTTTTCATTACAGTTTGTGACTTTCCAGTTGATGTTGTCATTAACAGAGATAAATCTCACTCATTAGGGCCTCACCAGGTAAAATTATGTAATTTTTGGATGAGAGCTTTTGCAATAATTTACACAAAAAGAAATGTGTTTAGAATTAAAGACAGGTTAAATATGTGTCTCTGGACTGGGTGGGAATCCTTTTGATAAATGACAGCAGTGGGCAACCCTCGTGCCAACCCTGACCCAACAACTCCTGTCAAACCGATGTTTTATGCCACTGTAATTGAAACCATCTCTCATCTCAGCCACACACAGGCAGTCGGTGGGAGTATGTCAATCAGTGTTACATTTGTAAACTTTTAAGGCAATGCAGGTAATTAGAAAAATACTTTTTTCCTTGTACAGTTTTATACACAATATAATTTATGACAACCATAAGTGAATACTGTCTTACATGCACTGTAAAAATTGTACATGCAATACAATATGAGTTTAGTCACCTACTTTCCAGAAACGCCTGTTTCCACTGAGCAAAAATAAAAGGGGAAAAAAGGTCACTTATCAATATATAATTCAGAGTTGCAACTTCATTTCTCACAATTCAGGCTTTATTTCTGATTAATGCAACATCATTTCTTGCAATTGTGAATTGGTATCTCGCAATTGTAACTTCGTATCTCATAATTGCAACTTCGTATCTCACAATTGTGATTTCACATCTCATAATTGTGACTTTATATCTCACAACTGCAACTTTACATTTCAACGTTTCGATCTCACAGTTGCTACTACTTTTCATAACTGCAACCTCAAATATTTTAATTGTTACTTTACATCTCACAATTGCGATTGTTTTTCATAATTGTGACTTTATATCTCAAACGTGACTTTATGTCTCATAATTATGACTTTATATCACACAATTACGATTCTCATATTTGTGACTTTATATCTGACAATTGAAACTTCACGTCTCACAATTGTGACTGTATCTCATAAATTCCAACTTTATACTGTATCTCACAATTGAGACTTTATTTCACAATTGCAACTTCACATCTCACTATTTCAAATTTACATCTCACAATTGCAATTTTACATATTGGAATTTCTACTTTATAGCTCACAATTGCGGCTTTATTTCATATTTGTGACTTCATATCTCACTATTGTGACTTCTTATCTCATAATTACAAATTTGTATCTCACAATTGCTATTTTTTTTCATTATTGCACCTCCAAATGTTGTAATTGCTACTTTACATCTCACAATTTTCGACTAATTTTCATAACTGTTACTATATATCTCATAGTTGCGACTTCACATCTCATAATTATGACTTATCACAATTGCGACTACTCATAATTGCAACTTTACATCTAACAATTTCAATATTACATCTTACAATTGTGACATCGTATCTCGTAATTCTGACTTTTTGTGTACAAGACAACTGCGCCTTTGTATCTCGTAATTCCGACTTTCTATCTCACAATAGTGACTTCACTTCACATTTGCGACTTCTTATCTCACTATTGTGACTTCATATCTGGTAAGTATGACTTTGTATCTCACACTTGCTACTTTTCATTACAGCAATTTCACATCTCATAATTGCAACTTTACTTCTCACAATTGTGGCTACTTTTCATATCGTTCACATCTCACAATTGCAAATTCACTTCTTGTAGTTATGACTTTATATCACACAATTGCGACTACTATTATTGTTACTTAATATATCACAATTGCAACTTCAGATGTCACAGTTTTAACTGTACATCTCACAACTGTGACTTCATATAAATATATATATTTTTTTTTTATTTGCATAATTACAACTTAATATTTTGTGATTCCGACTTTGCATCTCACAATTGCGACCTCATATCTTATATTTCCGACTTTATATTTATATACAATTATATACACTTTATATACAATTGCTACTACTTCTTATATTTGCGACTTTATAACTCACAATTGTGACTTTTTAAAATGTTTTAACAAGTGCCTTGTCTTTTGTTGATGTATTTGCTTAGAGAAACGCTTAGGAATGATTTTAAATGCGTATCTGTTATGACCTCAAAGATGACAGACATAGACTAAAAGCCTCAAAACTCTAGTTTTGATTTCATGGGGTTTTTAAGACCCTTAAAGGATGCCAGGGATCCAGTCAAACAAGCACTTACAATTATTACAAGAAAAAAATCTGCTTTAGGTTAACTGAATCATGCAAGGTGATGTAGCCATAACAGGATGTTTGGTCTAAGTAAGCTCCAGCAAGAGAAGGTCTTAAGTTTTTTCCTACAGAATTTCAAAGTGTCTAATTCACTCCGGTCCCAAACTTGGCTTTAAATTTCACAAGCGGAAAACTAGTGTTCCTGTTTTTCCTTGCAGTCATTGTAGTTCTCATACACTCAAAACCTAGAGTAACTCTAGAGGAGAAAATGTATTGTATGACACACCAAATGGAAAATTGTAAATGATCTGACTCTGCATAAGTGGACTTATTTACTAAACACCAGTGTGGCTATTAACAAATTATTACCCTACGGATTTTCAGAAGACGGGCTTTGGCCATGAAATGAATCCATGTAACTTGCTTAAACTGGGATCATGTAAAAGCTGTACTCGGCTGGCGGTGGGTTTTATGGACTACGCAGCCTCTCTCGGCTTCATTACTGTGGTTACCACCAACGGAGCAAACTTTGAACTCTTCCCCACAAAGCAGCTTTTTTAGTGTTTTAAGGGCAAGTGTAGGGATTGTCTGGGGGCAAGTGGAGGGGAGTCGTGAGATTTATCACTCGGGATCCGTGTGCGTGTGTATGCGTAAACTCGGACCAGCTTGTTTGAAATGGGCTTAACCTTTGCCCGCCACAGGCAGCGTGAAAGGGAAGATCATATTTTGTTTTTCACAATCTCTGTAATGTCAGTGATTGAAATCTGAACCCCAGAGTTCAGAAGAAAAAAAAATGGCCCAGTCTTTGAAGAAATTATGCATTTCGGCTTGACTCAAGGTGTTTTGAATTTCCTGTGTGTTTGGCTTCTCAGCTGCAATGTAAAAACACAGATTCATCTCTGTTAAATGGTTTATAATGAATTTTCAGAATTGCTGCACTGAAAAAAAAGTTGGTGTAGAAACAATTCTCACTCAGAAATTAATTCACAATTAATTACAAAGAAGCAGCAAGTGAATTATTAAATTAAGCATGAAAATGTAAAGTCTTAAATAGCATTTTGTTGAAAACATACTTGAATAATCTTGGTTTTATTTACAACTTCAAAAAATCTCTCAAATAACTATATGAACCACAATTAGGCACAGTTGTCCTATATGGATATTATGGTCTTAAAACCTTTTTGATTTAAAGGCTTCTGCTTAAATGATTTAACAGACAATATTCCGACATATGAATTTCTTTAATAAACAAAACAATTATTTCAAATTTCATTTAAAATGCAGCATTGTAATTGCATTTTGAAAGGGTTTTGAGTGGATGTTAAATGTGATGTGACTATTTCCATGATCACCACAAAAAAAATTAAAATAAATAAAAAAATAAAACCTTTTTAAAGTGTGCAGATTCTCTGTGGCTCTAGCTATAAGTTGTAAATAGTTGACATGAGATGTCAAGTATTGCTAGTAATGTGACATGCCATCTACTCCTATTTGAACATTTTTACATTTTTAAATGAATCTTGTATATATTATGCATGCATTGCATGATGTTTTAGGTCATTATTATCATAAACCCTTCATTTTATAATATAAATTAAGAAGATTAGTTGTCATATTTGCACATTTACATATCACAGAACCATTTAAATAAACTAGAAAACAAATGAGTGTTGAACACATACTTAACATATAATCATGCAAATATTAACCCATTTTAAGCAAATTTTTAAAATCTTTTTTAGGTAGAAGTTGTTTTCAGATTTTAAAGAAGGCCTCTATAGTGCTCTGGAAAATGTACATACAGTATATACTTTAAAAATATTATTGAAAATTATTTAAAATGTATTGTAGAAGAGAAAAAAAAAATGACTTTGTAGGTAAGGTAAAGTTAAAAATGCCCCAGAAATAATAAATCCCAGGGGGCAAATACTGACAGTTAATAAAAAACTAAATTCTGACAGTGTCATGGACCATTTTTGTGCAGCCTTGACTTGACAACAGAGGCTGAAAGTCTGTAAGACGATAAGCCAGCACCTGTTGCTCTGTGCTTGAGCACTGGCCTGTGGCTGAGATCTTCCAGTTTGCCTTGTCAGACATTGGAAATAAAGTAAAAGTGGTGGATTCCGCTGAGGTAGTGTGGGATCACTGCATGTCAATCATTGAAAGCAAGTGTTTCTCTCCTTGTTTGACACATCTCAGGTTGCCAGTGAAGAGCAGCAGCTAATTTGTCTTGACAGATGGCACTGTACACCCTCAACACATTTCAGTACTTTCCAACAACACAAAAGAGCTATGCAAAGTTCATATAAACATCAGGCAGGATGAAACTAATGCCCAGTTTATATATTCTAAGTTCATGATAATGCAAGATTAGAATTTGTGATATTTTGGAGAATGTTTAAACTGTTTTTGTCCATACAGTGAAAGTCAATGGGGTTCAAAAATCATAAAAAACATTGGATTTTGATTGGTTGGACAAAACAGATATTTTATATTATGTGAGGTGAAGATGTTTAAACAAAAACTGAACATTGTCTAAATGTTTCATATTATGAATGTGTGAGTCACAAAGCTAATGTGACCAGTCTGTTGATTTGAGCTTGTGGCGAAATTGCTAATATATATACTTCAAGCAAGCTCCAACCTATACTTTAAGCCAGTATGCTAATTTAATTTTCCTTCGAGTGTTAACTTTGATGTCAGACAGTAATGAGTGTTTCAGAAGACAAACAAACACTTTCACGATGCCTCGAGTATTCAGGACACATCTGAACTTTTTTGAATATACGTTTAGCAGCACTACGAGACACATTGTTGCGTCATCCATTATAACTCATCTTCTGTATGTGGCCTTGTGGTTGTTTCATAAACTCAACACATGTAAACAAATGTCAGGTACTATAAATGTGAAGAGAATAATCACATACCTAAGCCATGAAATGTGAACAACTACAAACAATACCAATAAATAACAAAATACAAATGCAATTTCCACAGAAAAAAAAAGAGGAAAAAAAAAAAAAAGAAATATATATTTAGGTGGTCACTAGGTGGTTGCTAGGGTGTCATTAGGTGATTGCTGGGATGTCACTTGGTTGTTTCCAGGGTGTTTTGAGTTCTTTGTTAGGCACTCTATGACTAAGCTTTTGCTACGCAGTTGATGCGGTGATGCAGGTGGTTGCTAGGGTGTTGCTAAGTAGTAGCTGTGGTGTTTTGGGTGGTTGCTACAAACACAATTTCAACATAGTAAATATATAGATTAAGAAATGTATGTTTAGGTGGTCACTAGGGTGTCACTAGGTGGTTGCTACGATGTCACTAGGTTGTTTCCAGGGTGTTTTGAGTTCTTTATTAGGCACTCTATGGCTAAGCAGTTGCTACGCAGTTGATGTGGTGTTTCAGTTGGTTACTAGGGTGTTGCTAAGTGGTAGCTATGGTGTTTTGGATGGTTGCTACAAATACAATTTCAATTGTTCAATAGTAAATATATCGATTAAGAAGTGTATGTTTAGTTGGTCGCCATTGTGTCACTAGGTGGTTGCTATAGTGTTCTGGGTGGTTGTTAGGATGTCACTAGTTGGTTGCTATAGTGTTCCAGGTGGTTGCTAGGATTTCACTAGGTTGTTACCAGGGCATTCTGAGTGTTTGTTAGGTACAATATGACTAAGTTGTTGCTAGGCAGTTGATGTAGTGTTTCAGGTGGTTGCTAGCATTTTCTGAGAGTGTCAGTGCATTGCTTAACAGTTGTTGTGGTGTTTCAAGTGGTTGCTAGGGTATTGCTAAGAGGTTGCTATTTTTGGTGTTTTTTAGGATCACATTATAATATTCTGGGTGATTGCTAGTGTGTCTGAGTCTGGTTGCTATAATGTTTCGGGTGGTTTGAGTTGTTACCATGTTGTTCTTGGTGCAAGGGTGACTCTACCCAAGTTGTTGCTAGGCAGTTGAAGAAGTATTTCTGGTGGTTTCTAGGGAATTGCTAAGTGGTAGCTGTGGTGTTTTGGGTGGTTGCTAGCATGTTGATAGGCGGTTTCTAGTGATTGCATTGTGGCTACAATATAGTTACCAGTTACTAGGGTGTCACTATATGGTTGCTATAGTCTTCTGGGTGGTTGCTAGGGTGTCGCAAGGTTGTTACCATGCTGTTTGGGGTGCAGTGTTTGTTAGGCACACTGCCTAGGTGGCAGGGTATTGCTAAGTGGTAGCTAAGTTGTTTTGGGTGGTTGTTAGCATGTTGCTAGGTGGTTGCTAGGGTGTTATTAGTGTTGTTGCATTGCTTAACAGCTGTAGTATTGTTTCAAGTGGATGCTATGGTAACGGTAAGAGGTTGCTATGGTGGTTTTTACAGAGGTGCAATATGGTTGCTATATAATATTCAGGGTAGTTGCTAGGGTGTTCTGAGCGTTTGCTAGGGTGTCACTATATGGTTGCTATAGTGTTCAGGGTGTTTGTTAACAAGTTGTTCTAGGTGAAAGAGCGTTTTGAGTGATTGGTAGGCACATTATGACTAAGCTGTTGCTAGGCAGTTGATGTGGTGTTTAAGGTGGTTGCTAGAGTATTGCTAAGCTGTAGTTATGGTGGTTTGGGAGATTGCTAGCATATTCTGAATTTCAGAGCATTGTGTTGTTTCAAGTGTTTCAAGGGAGGGTATCGCTTATAGGTTGCTTTGGTATTCTGTTGGAGGTGGTTAGTGTGGTGGTAGATGCTTGCTATAATTGTCTGTGTGGTTGCTAAGGTGTTCTCGTTTGCTAGTGTATCACAAAGTGGTACTAAGTGATTGTATTTTGGGTGGTTGCTAACATGTTGATTTCTGGTTTCTAGAGTGTTCTGAGTGTCAGTGATTTGCTTAACAGTTGATGTTGTTTTTTAAGTGGTTGCTAGGATAATGCTAAGAGGGTGCTATGCTGTTCTGAATGATTTTTAGATTAGTGTGGCCCTGGATGGTTACTATAATATTCCTGGTGGTTGCTAGTTCATTGTTTAGGTGTTCTAATTGTGCTGCTAATCAGTTTATGTGTTGTTTCATGCTGTTACTAGGGTATCGCTAAGTGACTATTATGGTGTTATTGGTGGTCACTAGGCTGTTGCTTAATAGTTGCTTGTGTGTTCTGAGTGTTTGTTAACGCTTTGCTAATCAGTTGATATGGTGTTGTTGTGGTGTTTCAAGTAGTTGCTAGGGTAATGCTAAAAGGGTGCTATGGTGTTCTGAGATATTTTTAGATTAAGTCAAGTCAAGTCAAGTCACCTTTATTTATATAGCGCGGGGAGCGAAGCGGTTCCGGGTGGAGATCTCGAAGACCGGAGGCGGCGGAGGGGGAGAGGTCGTCGCCCGGGGCCTGGCTCGCGTCTTACGTGGGGGTGCACCCAGGGTCCGTGGTGTCCCGGCGCCGGAGTGAAGGACATCTGGGAAGATCGCGTCCTGGGTGCACCGGGCCTGTGCAGAGAAACACACGGAGTAGAGGTGGTGGGAGAATTAGCAGCGCGCTGTATGCTTACCTCGGATTTGTGAGCGTCAGCCTGGGATGTTTCCAGCGCGGCTCTCCGCTCTCTCAGCTGGGTCTGCTTCGCCACCAGGTCACGGATCTGCTTCTCCACGGCCTCCAGCTCGAGCTGCACCGAATGCAGCTCGAACGTGTCCTCACCTGCACTCAAAGGTAGACACACATCCGCCATTAAAGCAAGTAACAGTGAATAGTGTATTAGTAATGTAAGCGAGATTAGCGGCAACCACGCTGGCGATGCTAGCGGGCTATATGCTAATAGCGGACTCGTGAAGTCAAAAATAGAACTAGTGATAACAAGGCGCTCTGATTGTTTTTGTTGTAGAATACGATAGGGGATATATTCACACGTTACAGAAACGAAAATGATGGTCTATAAAATTGATTTTAAGATAAAAAAATTAGACGACAAAGAATTAACTTGATGGAGCTCAAACTCAAAGCACACGGCAGCAACAAACAGGAAGTGACGTCTGTCACTTCCTGATTAGTGTGATTAGTGTGGCCCTGGATGGTTACTTTAAAATTCCTGGTGGTTGCTAGGTCATTGTTTGGGTATTCTGAGTGTGTTGCTAATCAGATGATGTGATGTTTCATGGTGTTGCTAGGGTATCGCTAAGTGACTATTATGGTGTTCTTGGTGGTCACTAGGCTGTTGCTTAATAGTTGCTTGTGTGTTCTGAGTGTTTGTTAATGCGTTGATAAACAGTTGAACAGTTGATTCACTAAGTGATTCTTATGGTGTTTTGGTTAGTTACTAGGGCATCGCTAGGCTGTTGCTATGGTGTCCTGCAGTTATAACAATTTATGAAGAGGGTGCAATGTATAATAACACTAAATTGCATACAAAATAGTATGTTTGCAATAAAAAGTATGAGAATTAAATACAGTGCAGAGTTATATAACACCTTGTTAAGCTGCTTGCAGGTAGTTAGTGCTTAATATGCTTTTTTTTTGTTTGGTTTTTTTTACCTTAATTTGTTGTTGCTTTATTAGTTTATCAGTTGCAATAAGTCTCTATATTTGTGATTGTGTTGTAGAAAATCTGTTTGGCTTCCCCTGACCCGGCCAACCACGAAGGAAACCCTTCTAGACGTGGCGCGATATCTATGACTTTGTAGTGATAGGGTGAGCGCAGGCATGTAAGTGAAGTGAAATGTGTTTGAGTACGTGTGAACATGTGGCAGAGAGGCAAACGTGGGCCACACACACTGCTTGTCCTGTGCAGTACAGCGATCAGACAAGCCAGCTATTCTTAGACATACTTGATACTGCAAGCAGGACCTGGTCTCCAGGCAGAGCTCGGCAGATTCATATCAGTTCCGACCAAACAGCCATGCGGTAAATTCCTCACATTTGTCTTATACTATTTCTTCATCATATTCCTGATATTGTTGTTTATGAATTAAACTTAGAGCTATTGTTTTAGACCTGTAATGAAAACCCCACAATTAAAGGACTCTTCCAGGTACAATACTAGTTAAGCTATAAAAAATGTTGAATAAGTAATTTAAAAAATAAATAAAAAAGTAATGATGAGGCGCGTACATGACATAATATAAAACTTATAATTTTATAAAGCACCTACATTCAAGTATTAATTTAAAACAAGAAAAATAAATATTGAAATATTGGTAATGGTACTTTTGGTATAATTAATTTTGATAAGATATTAGGTCTTGTTTTCTGAAAATGTAAGTATTTTGCTTATCAGGTAAATGCATCTTGATATAAGAATGTTTAGATAATTCTACTGGAAAACAAGACAAAAATGCTCAGTGAGATTTTTATTTTATTTTTACTTTTTTTCAGGTTTGTATTTTTTGTGGTTTATGTTACCATGGCAGTGAAGATACCCTAACTTTACACAGAAAATTAGTGAAGGTTAGTAAGGTATTTTTTCTCAGAGTAAAATCATGTTGACACATTTTTCTACATCTTGTGATCAAAACAATGAGTATTTTTAAGTAATTTTGAGTGACATTTACAAATTGGGCCCATTCAATTTCCTGATTGTAGCCCACACTTTTAGAAGGGCAAGTCAAAATATTTTTTTGGTAAACAACATTATGCAACAAAAGTTGCGAATTGACTTTTATTTGTACTGATCCCGAATATGCATCATGATAGAATCATGAAAAAGCTCTAATTCCCATTTATTTAAATTGTTTTAATAAGAGCTAATAGTACTTTACCTTTCACGTTCCACAAAAGAAAAAAGTCATATGGGTTTGGAACGGTATGAAGGTGAGAAAGTGATGAGAGAATTAATTTTTTTCCTGAAATACTCTTAACATATTTTAAGCCTATATGTCATGATAATATTCTTTAAAATTCCCTAAGGTTGAAGTCTTTTGGCTCTTAGAGAAAAAAAAAAACACATTACACATCAAACATTTGGGGGAATTGTGAAGAAAAAAAGAACAGAGAGGTTCAGAACAAAGCTATTTTCTTCTCTTGTTCTAAATGCATGCACATGTATTTAATATATTTGATTACATTCGCATTTTCTCCTACACTTGTTGTTGTGGGCCAGAGCCCACCAGCCAGATCTTTACCCCTGGCAATTGTAACGTTCAAAGGAGAACTTGCAAGATTGTTGGTATTCTACATTGTTCAGAAGACCATATCACACTCACGCTCTCACCGAATCAAACACACATACATACGTTTGGTTAAAATTAGGCTTAAAGTCTCGATACGATTCTCAATAAGTCTCAATAAAATGCATTTTTGATAATAGACAAGGTGAATTTACATTTTATGCTGACTTTAAAACAAGAAAAATTATTTGGTTTATTGTAAGTTCTGTCCTCATTTACAATATACAATTTTTCAATAAATCATTTTTACTGTTTTTGCCTAATGTTTACACTTAATACAGAAAAAAATATCAACTGAAAATATCATTAAAAATGTACTGTGCTCCCAATATGTTGGTATCTGCATTGTTATATTTTGATTAAAATTTAGAAGGTTTAAAAAAATTGCAGGAATTAATTATTTACAATAAGATCAATTGATAGAGTGAAATTGTTTAATGCTTTTAATACTTTAAAACAAGAATAATTATTTGCCAGTAGTATAACATAGTAAATGTATCTTGTTTGACGGATATTTAGACATTTTTACTTGGAAACATAAAAAAATAAATAAAAAACTTCATCTTCTTAATCATCGTCGTCATCAAAACATTTTTTCAATGTTGTGATTATGCTTATTTTGCCTAAATTTTACTCTAATAAATATCAATAGGAAATAGTTCAGTATCATTCAATTTTTTCCCAATATGTGGCTTCTGCTTATTGAGTTAAATTAGCAACATACTAACATCAGACATTGAAATCAGTAGTGAGCCACATATACCATAAAAAGTGCGATTTGAATGAGTTGTTGCCAATGTAGAATTTCAAATCAATCACTTATGAAGTTCCATGATGGTTGCAGGCCTAGAATGTAACTTTTTATGTAGGCAATACACAGTAAAAACAGCTCACTGGGTTTGGAACAGAGCCATAGCCAGCTTTAAACCATGGCTGTCCAACATTCATGTAGCCACGGACAATTAATCCTTTTAAAGCATCTATTTAAATTTCTCATTTGTCACCAGACTTCCCAAACTGAATTTTGCCTAATTGCAACTGACATAAACAAGCAGTTTTTAAACTGATATGCAGTTTGGTGCATTAAATTATGCAAAATCACAAGTACGCCTGAACTTAAGATAAGTCGCTCGATAGGATTTTCAAACCCAGAAGGATTTTTGGAGGAAATGGCCTAAGTGATGTTTAATGTGTTTGAAAAACACATTATCTTGGCAAATGCGGTTTAAGCCCAGTCGCTATCCGCTGAGAAATCCTAACTGTTCTCACAGTTGCATATATTCACACTGCTAAAGTCTTTAACGTGCTGTCAAAGTCGGAAATGATAGGGAAATGTTTCCAGCAAATCTGTGAAATTGCTTAATGATCACATTTTAATGTTTGTTGTCAGTGTAAAATACTATTTAAAGTCAGATTTTGGTTAGGACTGTACACATTTTCCTTAGAAGAAAAACTAGCATAACTGGAACTGGGTAAAAGACAGGAAGCAAAAGGAAGGAAGGAAGGAATTTGACAAAGTCCAAAGAAAATGTTATCCTGAACATGATCCCTGCTCTCTTTGAGGTGAAAAAATGTTTGAAACTCGTAGACACTCATGGGAGGGGAAATACTTTTCAATGCACATCTTTTTCAGCCGAGAAAACATCTCAAACTAGCGTTGACGGATAGCTACGATTTATGCTAACTTTACGTGTTGCACGACTAACATGATGACTTAAATGTGTAAACAAACCTGAGTGTCTTGTAGACGTCCACACACTAGCACACCAGTGATGTGCTGAAATAAAGTTTCCTCAGCCTCACAAAGGGGTTTACACAACATTAACATTAGCGTCATTTGTTGAAGACAAATGGTCAAGTTTTACTTTCCATTTTTGTTAAGACGTCAAGAGTTAATTCATGTGCGTCTCCCCCTTCAGAGTTAAACATGGAAAAGACACTCTCATCTCAATGCATGTCTTCTTCAGCCGTGAAAACATAACAAACTAGCATTGACGATAGCTCAGATTTAGCAATGCTAACTTTACGTGTTGCGCGACAAACACAATGACTTAAATGTTTAAAGGGGTCATATGACGTTGCTAAAAAATAACATTATTTTGTGTATTCGGTGTAATGAAATGTGTTTCTGCGGTTTAAGGTTCAAAAAACACATTATTTTCCACACCTTTAAATATGAAAACGTACTTACAGGCTGTGAGTCAGCATTATTTGTCAGCATCATAGACTGTGGTCAGCATGCGTGCCGAAGGGGAAACAGGGGAACTGAATTCACCGGAACACCTGCATTGTAGGCTACTCTCCCAGAAAACAGTTCTCGTCCTCCGTAAAATGTGTTGCACACATCTGAATATTTGGTTTGAACTGTTCTGGAACAGTGTTGTAAATACAACTTAACCACTGATTTATAGTTTTGTCCTGTTTTGGAAGACCAAACAAAGTAGTTTTGCTTTCAGAACGAAACACAGAGCGTCTCCACGACATGGCGACGGTTCTTATCTATGCACGAACAGCTTGTAACACTCCAAAGAGAAAGGAAAACTTGAAATTGCGTCATATGACCCCTTTAAAAAACTGGAGCGTCTTGTTGACGTCTGCACTAGCGATGTGCTTAAAGTTTGCACAGCCTCGCGGAGGGGGTTACACAACATTAGCATTAGCGTCATTTGGTGACAAAAAAATGGAAAGTAAAACTCAACCATGGTCTTGAAGATGGTGAGAGTTAATTTATGTGTGTTTTGCCCTTCAGAGTTATATGCGGAAAAGACAATATACAGCTTCCGGGAATGCGGCAACGCAGACTTTACATCTTACATGACTCGTAGACGCTCATAATTTGCATTAATTGGGAAATAATTTGCAATGCATGTCTTCTTCAGCCTTGAAAACATCTCAAACTAGTGTTTTACGGATAACTGCGATTTAGCAATGCTAACTTAATGCGTTGCACCACAAACATGATGACTTAAATGCATAAACACACTGGAGTGTTTTGTTGGGGTCCGCATTAGTGATGTGCTGAAATAAAGTTTCTGTGGCCTCACGAATGGGTTATATAACATTAGCTTTAGCATAATTTGTCAACATAAAAATGGAAAGTAAAACTTGACCGTTTGTCTTCAAGATGACGAGAGTTAATTTATGTGCGTTTCACCCTTGAGAGTAAAACAAAGAAAAAGTAATTTTACCCCCTTTTTAAGGCCGTGCCAGTGTGGGTGTCAACAAGACACACATAAGTCATCACGATAGTCTTGCAACAGAAAGTTAGCATTGCTAATTCATAGCTATCCGTCAACGCTAGTCTCATGAGTGTCTATGAGTCGCACAACATGTAAATTTGTGTTGTCACATTCCCGGAAGCTGTATATTTTCTTTTCTGTCTTTAACTCTGAAGGGACAAAACCAGTGATGTGCTGAAATAAAGTTTCCTCAGCCTCACAGTGGGGGTTACACAACATTAACATTAGCGTCATTTGTTGAAGACAAATGGTCAAGTTTTACTTTCCATTTTTATGTCAAGACGGCAAGAGTTAATTCATGTGCGTCTCGCCCTTCAAAGACTCACATGACACATATGCACATATAAGTCATCACGATAGTCTTACAACAGAAAGTAAGCATTGCTAATTCATAGCTATCCGTCAACGCTAGTATCATGAGTCGCACAACGTGTAAATTTGTGTTGCCACATTCCCGGAAGCTGTATATCGTCTTTTCTGTCTTTAACTGTGAAGGGACAAAACACGCATAAATTAACATTTTGCCCTTCAGAGCTAAAGACAGAAAAGACAATATACAGCTTCCAGCAAATTTAATTTTTCATGCATGTCTTCTTTAGCCATGAAAACATCTCAAACTAGCATTGACGGATTTAGCAAACTAGCTGCAATTTAGCAATGCTAACTTTACGTGTTACACGACTAGCGTGATGTCTTAAATGTGTAAACAAACCCGAGTGTCTTGTTGACATCTGCACTAGCAACACTACCGATGTGCTGAGATTATACAACATTAGCATTAGCAACATTTGTCAACTTAAAAAGGGAAAGTAAAACTCGACCATTTTTTTTTTCAGACGGTGAGAATAATTCATGCACGTTTCAACCTTCAGAGTTTAACAAGGAAAAGACAATATACAGCTTCCGGGAATGCAGCAATGCTAACTTTTCATTTTGCACTATTTGCAGACGCTCATGAGATGGGAGATATTTTTCAATAAATGTCTTCTTCAGCCGTGAAAACATCTCAAACTAGCGTTGACGGATAGCTACAATTTAGCAATGCTAACTTTACGTGTTGCATGACTTACATGTGTACACAAAGCGGAGTGTCTTGTTGACGTCCGCACTAGCGATGTGCTGAAATAAAATTTCCATGGCCTCACGGATGGGAGTTACTCAACATTAGAGTCATTTGTCAGCATAAAAATGGAAAGTAAAACTCAACCTTTTGTCTTCAAGATGGCGAGAGTTAATTCATGTGCGTTTCGGCCTTCAGAGTTAAATGCGGAAAAGACAATATACAGCTGCCGGGAATGCTGGGAAGCTGCAAAATGAATATATCACTGCTCTCCCACAATCGTTCGGCGCTTAAGAAGCGTTTGATCTTTCAATGAACAAGTGGGGCCCTCTGAATGCTGATCTTTCTAGAGTCGTGGACGAGGGGGGTCAGAGGGGCCCTCTGAATGCTTTGGAAGCAATGGCTTGGGACCCCTCTGGGTTACTGAGAGGGAACATTTGGATGCAGCTGTTTTTCAGTGGTCTAAATTGAGACGTTGTGCTGCCACCCGTGCCTCAGCCTTTCACTTTGCCGGAGAGCCATGTTTCCATAACACAAGTGATATCCCAGCAAGCTGCCTGAGCCCTAGACAGGAATTCGTCTTACACTTGAGCACAAGTCAATCTGAAGTGTCAAAACCGGTCTTAATTTAAAACCCAAGAGCCCTCTGCTAATGATTCAGCTATGCTTACCACTCAATTATCTTCCTGATGATTTTTCAACACCTAAATCTCCCATGAGAAAAACTCAGGGACTTATTTTCCCAAGCATTCACTTTTGTAGGTTTTTTTTGGGGGACTTTTGCTCTCCAATATTGGCTTGAAAATGTATCATACTGCAAAACAACAATAACAAAACTCCTTAAGTATTTTGTCTGGTTTGCCATCAAAAAAAAATGTAGTTTTACAGTAAATTACATTTAAATAAATATAAATAAATAGACTTCAGACATTTTCAGATTATTGTGAGTTTATTTTTCTTACTCCATTGGCATTTAACTCTCCCTTGTTCTAAGCTTAAATATATAAATACATATAAAAATAATATCATTTTTCAACCCAATAGGTGTACATGCTGTATATACTATTATTAGTATTAACAAACAATTATTTATTTAATTGCATTTTATTGTATTTTATTTTATTTCAGGTCAGATCAACCCTTTCTCTTAAAGAACTGGTCAAGTAAGGAAAGCACTGCCAAGGGGAAGTTGTTGGGAATGTGAGTCCATATGAATTCAAATAGCCTTGAAATAGTTTTAGACAGCTTTGACCTCAGCAAATATGATGGAAACAAGTTCCTTGTGTAGAGACAATGTGGAACAGGGATAGATGGAGTTCCAAGAACACTATTACAAAATCATAGACAAGTTGTACTGAATGGGCTGCACTGAACAACCAATAATCTAAAACAGCATATCAAAACCTATTCATTTCCAGTGAAGGACCTCCAGCGAGGTATTCAACTACTCCAGTAAGCTATGAGCCAAATTATGCAGCACTTTCGAAAGTCATGTTTTGATTTTTGCTGAATGTCCTGGGCCAAAAGTGTCTGAAGAAAGAATCTGCAAACACTTTTAAACAGCTGAAATATTACTTGGACCATAGGGAATATGTTATAAATAATTATACACTCAAAGCCTACTGGACAATATTATCAGTTACATTTTGAATTGGGAGCGCATACATTCGCTGACAAATTATGATGTTCAGCTGCTTTCTATTATTAATTACATTTGATTCTTTATCTCTGTGCTTACTTCCCAAGATATCTCCAACTACATGTCTTCTAATGTTCAGGAAAGTTCTGTCCTGTGAAAATAGATAACCTTCGTGAAACAAATATCAATCTCAATTGTACGTGGCGTTGCCAATGTGTTTATTATCAGGGGCAAAATATTTTCTTGCCAATGTTTTTAATTTTCAGTACTTTTATTATTTAAATTTTGCTTTACTTTACTACATTCCAAAACATAATATCTTGCTTTTATATGTGACTTCATTTCATGAAAAAAAATTATAATAATAATTGTTCATTGCTATTTTGAAATGAAGAAATCACCCCCTCCATGACATGATAGAAATGTTCTATTCATATGCAAATTATTCTTTTGGATGATGCTTTCTGATGTGCCCATTGAATCGGTTCACATTGAACGCATTGAACTTTTAATTCGCAAACTGGACCGATGGTATTGCAACTGTTCATGAGTCAAGTCCCTGATTCAGTGATCCACTTGAGTCTCCAGTTAAAAAATGTGTTTATTCAGTCGTATCTGACTCAAAATGAGCTACAGACAGGGAGTAATATGATCAAAGGAGCTCGAATGTGCGGAGGATTTGCCGTCAAAAAGTTGCAAAAGCCAAATGTGAGTTTTGCTTATCGTAAATGAAAGTCTTATTTTTGAATTATGAGGGGAAATTATGAGGGGGAAAAATTCAGTTGTGAGTTGTAAGCTCAGAATTTTGAGAAAAGTCAGAATTGCGAGATGTAAATTTGCAAGTGTGATGCAAACTTGCAATTCTTAGAAAAAAAGGCAGAATTGCAAAATGTAAATTTGTGATTGTGACATATAAACTCCCAGTTCTGAAAAAAATATATATAATTTAAATGTAAACTCTGAATTCTGAGGGGAAAAAATGCGAAATGTAAGCTCAGAATTTTGAAAAAACAAGTCCGACAAACTCGCAATTTGGAGAAAAAAAGCAGAACAGCAAAATGTTAACTCACAATTCACATATAAACTCGCAATTTAAAAAAAAATGGTCGAAATAGCAAAATGTAAGCTCAGAATTGTGAGAAAAAAGTAAAAAAATGTGAGATGTAAAGTCACAATTCCGATAAACTCAGTTCTGAGAAAAAAAAAGTCAGAATTGCGAAATGCAAGCATCAGACGTTTGAGAAAAGTTAGAATTGTGAGACGTAAACTTAGAATTGCGAAATATAAATGTAAGTTCAGAATTCTGAGATGAAAACTCTCAATTGCAAGAAAAAAGTCAGAATTGTGAGAGATATTTCACAACTACCTTTTTTTTCATTATTATTATTCCGTGGTGGAAACAAGCTTCCATAGTAAATTGTTAGTCTAAATCTAGTTGGTCCAAAAGGCGCAACTCAAATTTACATATCAAACTGCAATAACGAAATAAATATTTTGATCAGTACTTTTGCATTTGATTCCAAAGCACATGAAAATAAGCTACTTTGTATGTTTTAAATAAAATTTAAAAGGAGTACTTACTCTTACTGGAGTAATATTTCACAAAGGCATCTGTTCTGTAACTCAAGTCCATGATTTGTATACTTCATCTACCAAAGCTAGTAATTATTTTCCAAACCAAAGGATGGTAATAAATAACCGTGATTTTGTAAAACCATGAAGATTTTTTTATTGAAGATATCAGTTGCACTGTAATCTTACTGTATAGGACTTTATATTTTTGTTAAAAGTGATGTAAACAGTATTTCAGAAGACCATGAAAACCCAGCAGATAGTTTTCCAATGAGACGAGGATGAGTAAATAATGACGTAATTTCCATTTTTGGGTGAACTACTTCTTTAAGGCACTGTGTCACTGTGTTCCTGTTATATCCCACAGTCCTCCAGCTCCCCCTCTCTCTCACTCGTCCACTACCTCACGTTTCTTCTTTCTCTATCGCTCGCTCCCGCTCCACGTTCACATGTGGTGCTGATTAATGAAATTAATACAGTGCTGGGCTCTGGTTTGGAGAGTTTTGGCAAGGCCGCTGTCTGTTTGTTTCCAGACGTCAATCCCCTAATGGCCGCTTTAATCTGAAGTTCTGCGTGTTGTAGAGCAGAATTCAATGTGCTTCAGTATATCTCTGAAAATCTGACTGGAGCCCTGAGCTCGATTCAGGCACTGGAGAGCCAGACGCAGTTAAAACAAGTGACCTTTCAGTGTCAACGACATTTGTTGGTTATTTGTTAGTTAGCGGATGCTTTTTTTATCCAAAGGGAATTTCAGCACATGTTACATGGACAGTCTGCCTGGAGCGAGCTGGGGTTAATGACCTCGCTCAAGGGAACAGCAGTGTGGACACAATTCAGAAGCTATTCCAGTGTCATTGACGAGTTAAACGGTATCCTTATCTGCTTTAGGGTGGGCATACACTGTGCAATTTTCGCATTCTATTCGAATTATACACCAAAATTCGAATTCGATTAACCTCTCATGTCAGACATTTTGGAAGCAGAGCTACGAACCGATTGCCCTAAACTCAGTAACTGTGCCTGCGCGAAAACAGAACTTAAACCATTTCATCTTTAATGCAACAAGAAAGAAAACCAAAAAATGGAGATCTTTATAAGTTCCGTTGCTATAAAACTAGCTGCGATTGAGCAAATGGCTTCTTACCTCCAGTTCGCATTGCAGAATGGATAAAGCATATGTTCACCACGTCTTCATCATTAATTTATTTTATTCATAAAGTTATTTCATATATACTCAATGTTATTATTATGGTAAATGTGAACCATTGTCCATCATTTTGCAATTGGTGATAAAGACAAACACGTCACAAAATTAGAAATATTTCAGTTTTAAAGTCCCCATGAAATAAAAATTAAAGTTTTTTGGGTGTTAGTAGCTATATTTTATAGCAATATGGATGAGATTGTGGCTGGCATACCCTGTCAAATGCGGCTTTACGGAGCTCAACGGCTCTGAACGGCTCTAGCCCAAGCTGTGATATAAACGAACGCTATTGGCTATTTTAAAAAGAGGCGGGGCTCCTTGATATGTCCCTGTCTTCCTGTTTCAGTTAAAATGACGTCAACACATAGAGTAACGCTGCGTGTTTCTAAGCATTTCAGGGGACCTTTAAACCATGAAGCCGAGCCAGTGCACTGATATTACACAAAGAGTGAGCAAACTGCATGAGCGTTATGCCCGTGAAGAAGTTTTACAGTCCAATCAATTCATTTAGCTGCAGAAAGTGAAAATAAAAACGAGTTTTTGGCATCTGACGCTGCATTAACTGCACATATTTTCATTGATGACTGATTATTACAGTGTTCGGATCGCACAGAAATTGCAAAGTGTATGGTCGGCCTTAAAGGAACCCAAAAACAGAAATTCTGTCACTACTCACTCGCATGTCGTTCCAAACCAGTATGAGTTTCTTTCTTCCATGGGGCATGAAAAGTGGAGTTTTAGTCTGTTTCGTATATATACTGTATATATATATATATATATATATATATATATGCAGAACACGGATGCCGCAAACTTCATTAATAGTCTTTGTTTGTTTGTATTGAAATATTAGGACATGAGAAATTCATTATCACACAGTTATTCTACCAGTCCAACCAAAATAAAATAAGGCCCGCTTTTGAGCCTTGATTCCTCACAGAATCCTCGTTTTGTGCACATTTTTTGGAAGTGCATGCATAAACACTATAAAGCTGCTTAATAAAACATTTACATCGGTAAAAGAAGAGCCATCTAAATAAATCTGAAGTGAATTTCAGAACGATAGAAGGAAGGGCTGGACCGTTGTCGCAGAATTTGAACCTAATTATCGTAAGCCTCTACCCCCTCTAAATATTAGGATCTGAGCAATCAATCACGAAATGCTTATTAGCCTAGAGCCCATCCTGCCTTTATTCTTTTGGAATTGCGTGGAATTTCTGCTGGAAGAGTTTGCCGCAACATTCACGTCCCGGACAGAATTGTTTGCAGTAAGTTTCCCACACCACAAAATGCTGCAAGATGTTGCAAATGTCATCACCTTTTCAAGTTCCTCTCCCACAACCTACTTTTTCAAGCAGTCTCCCATGTGTAACTAATTAGCTGCAAAACTTGGGCTAATTTTATTTTACCCAATTGGTGTCCGAAGCTTCTTTTTTCCCCATCATGCTATGATGATGCCATGTTCTGTGTAGATCTTCAAAGTTTCACTGCGAACTGTGCAAACGCTTCAACGACTCTGCTGTGGGAGAAAGAAAATGGCTTTTTAGTTTTCTTTACTTCTTATAACCAATTAATTTTTTAAGTCTGGGTATAGAGTAAACATTCCACCACCTGAGCTTTAACCAGATCTGAGAAAGCAGTTCTTCCAGAAAAGAGCTGTCGAGGGCCTCAGGTAAGGCATTTGCTGTACTTCAATTAGTGCTGATCTTGCACTAACACCTTATTCCTCTTTATCTGTCAGAACAGCCAGATGTTGGATGCCACTGCGCAGCAGGAACCGAGAGCTCACTTTGCGTCTGTTCAGCAACATGTTTGACAGGTTGAATACAACCTGCCAAGTGTCCTGAAACTGCCTAGTAATTGGTAAAGCTCCAACACTGTATGAAGCAGTCAATTCATTCATCATTTCATTCTTCCCTGTGTAACTATTTTGAAACTAAAACAACCCCTGTGGACAAAGAACACGGGCTGTTTACTAAAAAGTGATTGCAAATGTTGGTCAACATTCAAGGTAGGTTTTGGCATTTTGTTTAGTACTCAAACCCAGTTATACAACTGAAACGATCAAGTTAAACCAGCACAACTAAATAAAGCAAGAATCCTAAAATCTATGCATTTTAAAACAAAACTGGTAAGTTATTATAAATGTAGTTTTTTTGTATTTATGTGGTATCATATGTTTTTTGAAAACTTTTCTTATAATAGTTTAAAGTTAGTGACTCTAAAAACGTCAAGTGGTGTAACCAGCAAGTAAAGAATAATAACATATTTTACTTAGACGTTGTCTATACCTATGTATCTTAATCATTATCTAAAAATGAATAAATACTCACATACATAAATTAATACATACATACAAACATACATAAATACATTTTACTTTTCATTGTATTTTTTAACAAATATAATGAATTATTCAATTATAAAATGTCATGTGGTGCGACCTCTCAAAAACCTAATATATATATATATATATTATTTTACAACCTGAAATCAGTAAGCCTCTAAAAAATATTAGATAATTCAACTTTTTTATGACAAGGCACTGTTAGCTGTTGGTTGTAAAATGTAATGTGGTGCGATTCCCCAAAATCTAATTATTTGTAAATAAATATAACTTGATAAAAAATATATTTTATTATTTATTATTTAATTTTTTGCCTCTAATAAATAATAATAAAATATTATGACAATTTTTCTGTGAAGCTTTTCTTCTTTATTATAATATCAGGACAGTTGTACCAGCCTGATATTTTTGATTTTATGCTC